>NC_064629.1:814939096-815242126 GCF_023864275.1 Schistocerca cancellata | reverse complement strand
TACACTGATCTCCAACACTGAGTGTACAAAAACGTACATGAATGTAAACCACCTGTAGAAGGGCCCAAAACCGAAATCGGTCGTCTGTTAAGTCCTATTGTGACTGGCAGTGGTTATTATTCTACATCATATAGAAAATGAATAGCTTAAAGGGTTTCGGAAATCTTGACGTTAACATCTAAGGTGATTCATCCAGCTTTTATTTATTTTAGTTTATATGGAATGTTTTTTCATACGTCACGACTCATGAACTGAAAGCCGTATTTCTAAGCACGTGTTACCGTAGAGTCTTAAGGCCTGTTATCACACACCTGTATCGTTAGAAATTACACATAGACGTTGCAGGCAAATAAATGCGCTAAAATTTCTGTTTGGTAATTTTTCCGATTCATTCTGCGCATAGACAAGTATGTATGCATGTCTAGCTCGAGTAGCGATACGTACTTATTGAAGAAAAAGTGCTATGGAAATGGGTATCTCCGGGATTTATAACAAGGTGTTTAATGCATCCCTAAACTAATTTACAGCACATTTTGTCCATATTTTGGCTGTACACTTTCATTATTTCAAAATCGATTCAAAACTTCAAAACGCGGTCTTCAAGAATGTATGGAACGCAAATGAGTGTTGTTTCCTGTTAGTTAGTGCTGTTAAAATTTGTATTGAAACAGCTGTGTATTTTTATTAAACGAGGTTCGAGAATATACTGACTATGAAGGCCAGTGGCTACCGATGAAGCACTGCACCTGCTTAACGACGTTAACAGCGCTTAACATGCGCTGTGTCAACCATCACATGCGCCGACATTTTGTGGAAAGCGTGTAATGAAAACTTTGATTATTTTCTTGCTTCCAAGGATATTTGAATACTGTTCACATGCTTTGTTCAAAGGGAAAAGAACACAAATGCTATGCTTCATTTAAAAACCATATAAAAATTGCACACATTGTCCACATGGAAAAATACTCGTCCATTTGTGTATATTAGTTATATATCTGTATCTTGATGAAGTATTGGTATCTGTATGGTGAAAAATGCAATGCTAGGACGACAGACAGAATAATCGAGTCCTTGATTTCATGGATGTTATGTCTAGAAGTTCTATGCGCCACTGAGGTGCTGATGTAGCATAGGCCGTGAATGTAAGGGCTGTTAAGGCGTAAATAACCAAAAACGACATTATCCACAGTGGTGATATGAACAATGGCAGTAAATCTGGTAGCAGCAGAAGAAATAGACGTGACTTGGGAACGTGGACGTTTCGTAACTGTCGACGTTCGAGCATTCATTCCTTGATCCTGTAAGTGTGGCGATACTGCGTTTTGGCTCATTCCACTCCGAGTTGATGGACCTGACTTAGTGGCCAGTTTGCGTGTCTTTTGAGACGTACTTCTCTCCTCCTACTGAGCTTCATTAAATCCGCGTTTCCGTGTGAAGAGCGAGCAAAATATGGCACTGCCTAGCAGAACGACCACGCCCTACCACCCAACACTCCCCCTGAAATTCGAGAACGTCGCCCACGGCTCTCTGTTGGCACATGGAAACAGCGGAGATGAATTACGTAATAGTATCACAAAAACATGGAGACTACAATTTTCAGATACACTGAACGCAAATAAAGAATAAAGTACCAGCGATTGTAATAAATTAATCACATGCTAGCTCTCATTCTGTGCGTAGGTGAACCGCCAGAAACATCCAGAACGGCATAAAAGCACCACACGCACCCAGAAAGAATACGAAACAAAATGATTTCTAATATTATTCGTATTAATATATTGATCTCTAGTGTTGTAAAACAGAGACATCTAGTGGTACACCAAGGGACTTCTACGAATGAAGTGCATTGTAGCTGCCATTTACAGCGTTCCAGACAGCATTCGATGCGGAGATTGTGCTACGTCATTGTAGGAGATTGTGAATTTTTTTTATTTTTATTTTGTTTTTATGTGGCTATATTGAGGTAATCATTGACAGTGAAAGTAAGTATATCTAAAGCTGTTGTAAAGGAAATTTGACTTTGTACTACTGCTTTTATGAATCGTTCGAAATGATACCACCGAGACAGAATTTAGTTTCCATACAAAATTTATTAAGTTTTAGGTTCAGTTTTGCTTCTCATTTTGCACCCTAATTTGTTTTAGACATTATGAGTTCATGGAAGTTTCGAGACGTACGTTTGTGTCTAGGAAAAATTGCTTTCAAATATATCAACTGAAATGACGGGGGGTTGATAACCGTATGTCCTAGTGGTTCCAAAGTGAAACAACCTCTTAAAAACGGTCAATTGTTTCCTTTTTGACAATTTCTTCGTGTATTAGATGCTTACTACAATAATAAAGGTCACTTTTTTGAACATTTCAAAATTATTTTTTTCGTGTTGTTGGGACTAAAAGGTTAAATAGCTTCCTTTGAGAATGCTATGAGACGAGTACGTTTTCTTTTATAAGCATAACGTCACGCATGTCGTTACAACAATGCACATGCCACTTGTTTGTCTCATCTTAGAATATTGTTCAACATAGTGGGACCAAATAAGACAGGACTAACAGTAGGTAGTGTACATAGTAATCACAGGTTTGCTTGTTCCGTAGAACATCGTTACGGAAATGTTGAAAAATTCTAAACTGGCAGACTGTTGAAGATAGACTTCTGGTTTACAGAGTATGTGTATAGGGGTGGATTTGCCTGTCGTTTCTATTTCGTTATATTGCCATAAATGGGCGTTGTTTAATGATTATAATCCCAGCACCACATCTTATAATTTAGACTGAGTGCTTCCTGAAACTGTTCTTCTCGCTTATTAAGTTCTATTATCCCTTGGTAGTTTAACCTGACATTAATTAACAAATTTCAAATTCGCGAAACAGATCTCCCATAGGCGTGTTTTATCTCAGCTGTTTCCTATTCTGAACCTACTCTTTAATCGTTTTTATAAAAGCAAGGGCATAGCTAGAACGGAAATGCATACATGAGCTGATACCGAACTGATCAGGAGATGTTTACAATATTAAGAACTATTAAGGGAGTGACAGGACATGGACCCAACACTGAATTCTTAAGTACGTGGATAGGTAGAATGAGATCACGCTGCATGAGGAGATACAGTGAAAGTTAAATAGGCACTGAAACTAAAGCCCAGTTCAAAAAAAAAATTGTTTCTAAGTTCGCGGCCAGTGTCTGTTGTATGTAATTCGCTGGGATGTAGAACGCATCATTTTACAACATGACAGTCTACAGCCAAGAATAATGTTATGGAAAGAAATAGAAAGTTTTATCATGTTGGTTTTGTGAGATAGGAGACATAAGAGACGGGGTAGTCGTTTATATATTCTGAGCGACACAGGCAGTAAAATAAAATGCAAGGGCAACATAACAGCAATGTTTCAGATTTGACATCGAACCGGGTGATAAGCCTTCATAGTAAACGGCATTTCAGAAAAATTTGAGTTATATATGGCAATTGCGTGTTAATTATAAGCGCTTCAAGAAGAATAGATAACCCCAGTGGAGGCTACGTAACAGGCAGCTATGGCTTCAGTCAAAACATGTCCATAAAACGGCGTTAAATTACTTGCAGCTTCGGTTCTGCTCACATAATTTTGTTGCTACAGCGAACTTGAAGCCTACATGAATAAGCACAAGTACATTGCCATTATACAACAAGTGAAGTGTAATGTGGGCAACGATGGCTCACTGAAATCGTTGGATTTATTGACGTGATTCTGCGATTTTTCATTAAAGGTGCGATCGTGACACTGAATATAGATGGTGATCCCCAGAGTGTATACGAGGTGCATTCGAGTTCTAAGGCCTCCGATTTTTTTTCTCCAGACTGGAAAGAGATAGAAACATGAAATGAGGCCGCGTTCATTGTCAATACGTCCCAGAGATGGCAGCACCGTACGGCAGATGGAATTTTACCGCCAGCGGCGAGAATGAGAACTGTTTCAAATACTTAAAATGGCGACGTTTTCCGTACTTGAACAGCGTGCAATCATTCGTTTTCTGAATTTGCGTGGTGTGAAACCAATTGAAATTCATCGACAGTCGAAGGAGACATGTGGTGATGGAGTTATGGATGTGTCGAAAGTGCGTTCGTGGGTGCGACAGTTTAATGAAGGCAGAACATCGTGTGACAACAAACCGAAACAACCTCGGGCTCACCCAAGCTGGTCTGACGACATGATCGAGAAAGTGGAGAGGATTGTTTTGGGGGATCGCCGAATGACTGTTGAACAGATCGCCTCCAGAGTTGGCATTTCTGTGGGTTCTGTGCACACAATCCTGCATGACGACCTGAAAATGCGAAAAGTGTCATCCAGGTGGGTGCCACGAATGCTGACGGACGACCACATGGCTGCCTGTGTGGCATGTTGCCAAGCAATGTTGACGCGCAACGACAGCACGAATGGGACTTTCTTTTCGTCGGTTGTGACAATGGATGAGACGCGGATGCCATTTTTCAATCCAGAAACAAAGCGCCAGTCAGCTCAATGAAAGCACACAGATTCACCGCAACCAAAAAAATTTCGGGTAACCGCCAGTGCTGAAAAAATGATGGTGTCCATGTTCTGGGACAGTGAGGGCGTAATCCTTACCCATTGCGTTCCAAAGGGCACTACGGTAACAGGTGCATCCTACGAAAATGTTTTGAAGAACAAATTCCTTCCTGCACTGCAACAAAAACGTCCGGGAAGGGCTGCGCGTGTGCTGTTTCACCAAGACAACGCACCCGCACATCGAGCTAACGTTACGCAACGGTTTCTTCGTGATAACAACTTTGAAGTGATTCCTCATGCTCCCTACTCACCTGACCTGGCTCCTAGTGACTTTTGGCTTTTTCCAGCAATGAAAGACACTCTCCGTGGCCGCAGATTCACCAGCCGTGCTGCTATTGCCTCAGCGATTTTCCAGTGGTCAAAACAGGCTCCTAAAGAAGCCTTCGCCGCTGCTATGGAATCATGGCGTCAGCATTGTGAAAAATGTGTATGTCTGCACGGCGATTACGTCGAGAAGTAACGCCAGTTTAATCGATTTCGGGTGAGTACTTAATTAGAAAAAAAATCGGAGGCCTTAGAATTTGAATGCACCTCGTATTATCAGACCAGCAGTGCGGTTACACGTCGCCGACGGTGTACCCTCGTAATAAAATTACCGAATTTTGAAAGTGATTCGGCTAAGGAGCGTGGTATGAAACCGGTATTAGCAACTCCCACACGCTGCCGCCGCTAGATATTTCTCCGGTATTTGTAAAATGGCTCTGAGCACTATGGGACTCAACTGCTGAGGTCATTAGTCCCCTAGAACTTAGAACTAGTTAAACATAACTAACCTAAGGACATCACAAACATCCATGCCCGAGGCAGGATTCGAACCTGCGACCGTAGCGGTCTTGCGGTTCCAGACTGCTGCGCCTTTAACCGCACGGCCACTTCGGCCGGCTCCGGTATTTGTAACGCATTTTGTCTCAATGCCATGTCAGAGGTTCTGCGATATATCCACTGAACTAAAGGCGATGATTGATTGAGAAGGATCACAAACAGTAGTAGATGGTGTGCTGATTGAGGTCGTAAGAAATTTACACTAGTTTTTCAGACCACTAGTGCTACGCTTTCGGTAGAAATGATGTCTATGATTTGGAATAAAGTCTTTCCATTCAACCACACACCTGCATTGGATCCTATGGAGAAGTCTTTTGATGATTACAGCCACTAATGAATCATATTTCTGGCACTCTCATATCTCGAAACGAGTCACCCTTCTCGAACCTATCTGCTACAGTAAAATTCCAACGGGTTTTAGGTAGTCCCTATGCATCTTGCAACTGCCCCTCAGACTCTGCACTACCATCCCTGCAGCTTTGCGCACGTGATCGTTCCAATGTAAGTCGGAATTGAGTAGAATTCGGAGAAATCTTTATCTACCACCTTCTGCAAACCGTGTGTAGAAACAGACCAAGCTGAGTTACTGCAACAGAACTGTGTTTTGACCATTCGATGGCAACAAAGTCTGCTGCAGCAACACAAGGTAGTATAAAAGACAGTACAGGAACTGGCGGAAGGACGTGGATTTTGGTACTGCATTGTGGTGCTTCTCCAAACTACAAACAGGTACTACAGATCCACGTCCCTCAGGGCCCATTCACGTGTATCACCCCAACATTCTATCATCGTTATTCTGTACGATCCACCAGAGAAAAATTACGAGCTATAAAAGCTCCACTAACTGCATCTGATAGAGAACTCAATAAGATTTTTACCGCCTCTCTGTCCTACCATATATCTAAAACAAATAACGCATGCATGCCGGCATCGAGCACATGTGACGGTCCTATTAAATATACAGTTATTGATCCACTGCACAGACCAGTTTAAAATTTCATCACCTGTACTGTAAGAGAATGACCGTATCCCACAGACTATACTGTAAGTCGCGAGAGACGCTCCCTGTGACCCTGTGTCGTTGTTTGGAACATTGTTTCTTTTTCTGCTGTAACACGCTTTGTACACTGCCATACATTTTGTTTTCCCGCCATGACTTCAAGATCTGTGTCAGGTTCTAAACTGACATTAACACATTTTGATCCATTGCCTCTGCGGCTACCATAACACACCACACACACACTGGATGATTTTAAATAAAAGACAGTTACAACATAAGGAAACTGGAAGAGTTTGGCAGCCTTGTAGAGAGTTCCCAACCTGCTGTTCGAAGGTGATTGACGACCTCTACATTTACACTCATCTGTCACAGTGATGGAATAGCTGATGGCTCTGCGTTCCGTTTTGACTGATTCCTCATATTGGAGTCATGTATGCGTTCACTGATTCGGTGCTAGCCATCCCCAGAAGGTGTTGCTTCTCCACCAAAACTCTTTCTCCAACGCAAACAAGTGATGTCAGTCAATCATTATGTGATAACCAACAGTGTACCAGTGGACGGATATGATGGAAAAGACACCATTGATCTGCTCTAATAATAAGCATCACAGTTGATAGTGCAAACAGTTTCAGCAATTTTACAGAAATTTCAACACTGACCAACGATGCGACAGCATGTTTCCCAGTTTCAGTATCATAGCTAAACTGCCCCTTCTCTACTTTATGAGTATCATTGCGAATGTAGGTAGATGACTGTGCAGTACGTCCATTCATTGTTAATTCTCGAACACATACATCATCAAAGTATACCAGACAGTGCTCTACATATTTCTAGCACCTCGAGCATAGTGCACAATTTACGATCTCTCCCTACGCAGATGGGAGTCGCAGAGCATTCTCGCAGTCTTAGGATAAAATTAGAGACCGAAAGACCCCCTTGCACTGTCTTTGACCAGCCCGCCCTGCAGCACCGTTACCGATTTAATCTGCAGATGACCAGAAGTAGACCGCTACATTCTGCGTCTCGTGAATAACTGGAGCTAGCTGAGTCCTCGCCCATCCAAGTGCACAATATTTCTCCAGATGCGCACATGTTGAGGAGGTTAGCACCCCTTATCGGTGTATAGTAACAGATTTGAAAGTGTTGTGATGTTATAGCAGACAGTTAAGGACAAGAAACGGGTGATTTTTATGCATGATGGAGCTCCAGACAGATGGAGTTCGACGCATTTTACGTAAATCAACTACGCTATCAATTTTAAAGTATTGTTCTAGTGTCTGGGATCAGTACCAGGAGGGTACTGGTAAGAGGGAACATAAACACTTGCCCTCCTAAGGCTAAACGGTTCTGCACTTAAAACAGTCTATAATGTTAGATCGCTTGAGTTTTTGACCTATCAGTCACGTGGAATGCAGCGCTGTTAATATTGCAATGTAAGAAATATACTTCCAGTACATGACATACATCCTTCTTGCAGGTTTCTCTACGACAAACTATGGTAACAAACTGTAAAACGAAAAAACTACTTCCTTTAAACAGTGGCTCAGTGTGATACATGCACAATGTAGCTCTCCGGAGATGTATAGCATCCAGTGTTCACATCCGATCACGGTTCAGAAATTATACTGTGCCCACATCAGTCCTATATAAAATGATCGTTAGTAACAGAGAATACCTCTTACAGGGAAAGAGATAAACGCATAGCAGCAGTGTCCGACATGTGAAATTACAAGTCATGTCGCCACTAACTGTGTAAACCTCACATCTGTCAAGCAGATGTATACACAGGGATTCCAGTGTCTCACAAACATCTATCGCTAACTTAGCACCATCTTAGTTATGAAACTGAAGTATCGATTTTACAGCCAATATGTGACAGGGGAATGGAGTACATCACATAAATCTTCGTTCATATAGAGGAATGTGTCACGTTTCATCACACGCGAGATGGAAGTCCTCTGATGACCAAGAGGTTTACTGTTAACGTTCGCAAGTAGACAGTGCTGTAAGACCCACACAGAACAAGCGATTGTATACGAGTCGAACACAGGCTGTGTCACACAACTGATGCATCCTGACGGAACATCAGGAAAAAATGGTCAAATAACCTGCAGCAACTTCTTTCTCTCTCTTTCTAGAAAACATCATCAGTTTACCATTAAATATTACCTCATTGCAATTGCATCTCAACTGACCAATCCATCCACTCTATGTCATCCTTTAAAGCAGATGCAAGTAAGTTTAGAGGCAGATGGTTCTCTGTCCTGAAAAGCATCAAATACAGTAGTCAACACGCGTGTATCACTGTTACCTCAATAGACATGTAGTAGAATGCTGCCTCGATGGAAAAAAGTGACTGTTTCCGAGGTTCCCTTCGCTTCCATGTCAATGTTTTCTTGGATTCCTCTTGCTGTCGCATATTTGTTCCCATGTACAAATTGTTCTGTGCCAAGCAGAAGACACGCAAGTACTAGCTCAATTTCCCCGAATTTCGGTGTATATTCCATCAATATATAAGTATTTCCGCAATTCTATCGATTTTTTATGTCAGTTCTACCCATACGATCATGACATACCTCTCGTTCCATGTTCTAAAATTGCTTGTAAATGTAGTACATCTGCCAACACCTAGCGCAAATGCATTGATCGGGAGGTATAGTATAGCACTGTACCAGTACCTTATCCAGTCGCCTCCAAACCACATATTCCACATTTGCAGAATGCCTGCTCTGTTTTCTGTATGTCTGTGTATGTGCTTGTGTCGTGGATGGCCCCCAGGACCAGGTCCTCCAGCTGGTGGACCCAACTTCGAATATAGAACATATCTTCAGCTGTAACATGTGATTGGTCCACCTGCAAGCCCTATCCCAGATGTGACAGACAGTGCTCCCACGCCGGCAACAGTTTGATGGGTAAATTCAGTGATGAATGGGCTGTCCCGTTAGGACTGCTTGGGAGAGAGCAGTCGATATTATTCTGGAACAGATTTCTATAGTGCATCCAGAAGGGGGAGAGGGGCTTGCCTGTTATTTATATAGACATGTGACATCAGTATAACAAAAATGGTTCACATGGCTCTGAGCACTATGGGACTCAACATCTTAGGTCATAAGTCCCCTAGAACTTAGAACTACTTAAACCTAACTAACCTAAGGACACCACACACACCCATGCCCGAGGCAGGATTCTAACCTGCGACCGTAGCAGTCCCGCGGTTTCAGTATAACATTGAGAACCTTTTAGCTGCTATGTAAACGTCTCTTTCAGCACTGGACCCGGACTGCACCAGCAATGGTGCCTAGGTGAACACGTATTTCGACAGGAATTTCTCAGGTGTCAAGTATGAAAGGGATGCCACTGCCTCATGCTTCTGGGACCCGAACAGACACCTGTGCATGGCTCAGCAGCTGACAGCCACGTCGGCACTTCACGGGGGCCACCGGTGCATCCTGACTCCTGGGAACGTGTGTGGTAGCATCCTGTACAGTCCAGTGGACAGGGAACATTGGGCGGTGCACGCACGCATTGGAGCTCTGTGATGTCACTATAGCAATCGAAGAACTCTAACTGTAGACGCGACTTTCACCTGCTGGCTGCCATTGGCAGAAACGGTGGCTCGCGGTGGCGTCAACGTGTGCGCGCATTTTAGAGCCTCTGATATGTTGCTGTTGGTAATAGTTTGAAAGCGTTTTTCATGTGCAATGAGTTTTTGTGCACTGCATTAGTTTCGGCTGTTTAAGCGTTGTGAGCGTGGTGGCAGCGCGTTATATATGCATTATGTCGGTGATTTACGAGCAGTTTGCACTTCTGTAGGCTGTTAAATGCATTATTTCAACAGTGTGCAATTTGCAAGCATGTTTGCAGAACATTATACATGCATGATTTTCACAATTTACGAGTTGTTTGTGTGTCTGTATGCTGTGTACTGCCTTATTTCGGTCAAATGGTTCAAATGGCTCTGAGCACTATGGGACTTAACATCTTAGGTCATTAGTCCCCTAGAACTAAGAACTACTGAAACCTAACTAACCTAAGGTCATCACACACATCCATGCCCGAGGCAGGATTCGAACCTGCTACCGTAGCAGTCCCACGGTTCCGGACTGCAGCGCCTAGAACCGCACGGCCACCGCGGCCGGCTATTTCGGTCATTTACAAGTTGTTAGCATGTCTGTATATCAGTGTACTGCATTATTTCGATAGTTTACGAGTAGTTTGCAGGTCTTTAAACAATGTATTGTGACACCAAGCATGTAAGAGCGAGTGTTTTGTATCAGTGTAATAACTGAACTACGTGAAATTCGTCCCTAAAAAAATTGTTCCAAAATAAATAAAGTGCTCTCCTTCCTGTCTCCAACAGCCCAGCACAGGCTGAATCCTTTTCCTGCCAAATCCTAGGAAGAGGTGACGCGAAGACTTAGAGCCAAAAATCGAAAGGGCTATATCCACCCTGACTACATGGTGCCGTACAGCAAAAAATGACGATAGCACCTAGCAAGTCGAGTTAGAGATGCTCTGCCCCCTACGATTCTTACTCGTGTGCGTGCTCTTGTAGAGGCAGTAGGGAATAATTACGTCACAGCAAGCAAGAGTGGGTAAACGGGCGTAAGAGAACTGCAACTGTCATATGAGCACTGCTTTTGGCCAATAGCTGATCAAAATAACTTGCTTTTGCTTGCCCTGGTATGTGTATAAAATCATACTCCCTTAGAGCAAACTATCCCTTCTGAAATTCATAACACTTGGAACCACTAGACAAATTCAGCCTCTGGATTAATTTTTTTCCGTGCCTATAAAACATACTATTTTCAGCTACACCTTAAAGGATAGCCATTTTCATTTTCACAATAAGCTCCACGACAAACTGTTTGGTATTCGATTACATGCCATCACATTCCGTCAGTTCTCGTCACCCCGTTACACCAATATGATTCTATATGTATTTTTAAGAGTGGATTACTAGCTGACAGTTCTGCAAGGTTTGTAACTCTCAAGGAGTTCGCCTTCGATCTTGATGGTGCGAACCTTTGTAATCGCTGCAATGCACCGTTTTTCATTCTTTGTTCATGGTGCAAGTTAATGTTTTGTTTTGAACATTTCTTGAATGTCGACGATGTCCAATTTGTGAAGTGTAATACATAAATCCTATAGACGGTTTATCTCTGCACCTTATGGACACTTATATTCCGTCGCCCTTGTGATGCACATGGTGAGTCGTTAGCAGATAATATTTTTCCTGCCATAGCTGTTAACAAAACACTTTTAAAGGAGCCTTCCTAAAGATTGAACTTGCGACCTTGCATTCAAGGGGTTCCTTCTTAGATGATATTATAGCAACTCTCCTCATCCTTGCAAATATAAAGGAATATACTGCGGTACAGCTAAACTCACAAATACGGAAATTATCATCTGTATCGAATCTACAGTTGGGAAAGAAGGTTTAGAAAAAACGAGTGCAGCATTTATGACGAGGTGTGGTAGGACTAGAGCCGTCGTGTCACTACAAGGCGTTTCAAAAAGGTCTTTTCAGGTTTAAAAATTCATATAAATTTATTGAAAGAAGAAACAGAGCTGGGTTTAGTGTTTTTTTTAGGGAAACACATCAAGCGTTTTTACCTTAAAGATGTTGTATGTGGCTTCCGTTGGTTATCCTGCACACATCCCATCGGAAGTCAATTTCTTCCCAAACTCGCTGCAGCATTGCAGGTGTAACTTGCTCAGTGGCGGCGTAAATTCTTGCTATACGTTCTGGTAGAGACGCCGGCACAGGAGCTACAAACACGATATCCTTGATGAATCCCCATAAAAAAAATCTAGTGATGTCATGTCTGGGGAACGTGGGGGCCATGCAATTGGAGCATCGCGGCCAATCCACTGACCTGGAAAGCGGTCACTGAGAAAATTCCGGCGTCAGCAAGGTAGTAAGGGAGTGCACCATCTTGCATGAAGTAAACTCGTTCTTGGTCATCCTCATCGATCTGTGGTATCAAAAATTTTTGTAACATATCCAGGTACACTATCCCGCTGATGGTTCTCTCACAGAAAAAAAAGGGGCCGTACACTTTATTCTTGCTCAGTGCACAAAAAAGTTCAGTTTAGGGTTATCACGAACGTGTTGCTGTTTGATGTGGATTTTCACTGCCCAAAATCCTACAGTTATGTGTGTTAACCATACAAACTTAAGTGAAAAGTCTATTCGTCAGAAAAGATGATTTTGTCCAAGAAATGTTCATCCTCGTGTAATCTATTTAACATACCCGTACAGGGCTCCTTGCAAGCAATTTTATCGGTGTCTTTTATTGCTTGTACGATAGTCGATCTGTACAGTTTCAAATGCAAACGGTTTCTCAACACAAGCCAAACTGTCGTATGTGCGATTTGCAGTTCCCGAGATGCACGCCTGGTCGATTTCGTTGGACTGTTGACAAAACGTTGTCTCACTACCTCAACGACGTCGTCAGATGTGCTTGGACGACCTGATAATTTTCCATGCCTTACCGAGCACCCTGTTTCTACAAAACATTTATGCAACCCATAAATCGTAGGCCTACGAGGAGGATCTTTAACGTACTTTGTACGGAAATTACGCTGAACTGTTGTCGCCGACTTCTGTTCTTCAAACCAAGACACATAGCTAGCACGCTCGGTTCAAGTGAAGGCAGCCATCTTTAACGCAACTGCCCTAGCGCCCCTTACTATGTGATTCGGCGCTAGCGAACTATGCGAGACAAAACTTGATGTATTTCCTTACAAATTGACATTACAGTTACGTCTGTAGGTACTATGAATTAATTTATATGAATTTTCAAAGTTGCAAAGTCCTTTTTGAAACACCCTGAACTTGAGAGCTCCCGGAGTCTGCCGGAAGACGCCGGACTGAGCAGCGAGCGCACCTCACGGCACCGCAATATTTTTGCCAGTGGTAACGCAGGTCACCGCAGAGCCCGTATTGACGAGGACCGGGATCGATTCTCATCCGGCCGTCCCAATTCGCGTTTTCCGTGGTTTGGCGCCGTCATTCCACGTCCAGAGTGGACGGTATCTTTTGACACAGTGACATCTATAGAGGACTATCTCGTTACTGACAAGAAATGCCGAGAAACGTGTGCTAAATTTGAATACTATCTCGTGTAAATACCGTGGGGGAAAATAATCAGTTGCTAATCCACAGTGTATCTTCAATTCCCAGATGTAATAAGACGACAGAAATCAAATCACCGTCCTACTTACCATGATTACGGTAAAATCATAGAACAGTGACAAAGGAAAATATGGCAATTGTCTTGAAAATAAATAATATCTTTGCTACTATTGTTGTTGTTACGGACGGCCGTTTCTTCCAACTTCTTCCACTGACATTTGACCATACCGTCGTTGGTCCTCCATAAGCCCCATCTCTTCTCTCTCTGGGCATGGATGTGTGTGCTGTCCTTATGTTAGCTAGGTTTAAGTAGTTCTAAGTTCTAGGGGACTGATGACCTCAGAAGTTAAGTCCCATAGTGCTCAGAGGCATTTGAACCTTCTCTCTTCAACTTTGTCTTCCCCTTATACTTTTACCTTCATCGGGGCGGTCATTCTGCGGTTAATTTGCCCATCTCCCATCAGATCTTTTTATGACATGCGCCTCCCTCTTCCGTTTTAGTATACTAGCTCAAATCAGCCAACCGAGCGGGGGAAGCGCAGTTGTTAGCACACTGTACTCCCATTCGGGGCGACAACGGTTCAAACACGCGACCGGCCGTCCTGATTTAAGTTTTCCGTGATTTCCCTAAATCGCTTAAGGCAGATGCCGGGATGCTTCCTTCTTCACTCTTTCCTAATCCGAGCTTGTGCTCTGTCTCTAATGACCTCGTTGTTGGCGGCACGCTAAACATCTATCTCCCCCTCCTAGGATCAGCCAAGTCTTTATCTTTGACTCTGTCAGTCAGTACTGTATTTAATATATTGCAGCGCACTGCCGTCTGTGTCACTCTGATTTCATTTCCCTGTTTATATGTGAAAGTACAGATTGAGAGACATACTGAGAGTGGTTGAAACATGATTCACCAAATTTTTTTCGTTTTAGACTTTTCTTGATAGATAGATGTTCTTTTTGATACGCCACTATGCCTTCATAGGCACATCTCAATCTCCAGTACTTTCTCTACGCATTTTTAATATGGGTATCAGTTCTGAGTTGTTAACTGTTTCACTAACGCATTTATTTCGCTGCGCTTTTTCAAATTTTATATATATATTTGTGTGTGTGTGTGTGTGTGTGTGTGTGTGTGTGTGTGTCAGTCAGTTTCCTGCTGCTAGTTATCCATCATCTTTGTCGCTGAGGTTCTGTAGTTCATTTAGACTATCTGCGAAGGTCGCTATGTTGGCAAATCTCAGATGTGTTTAAAAAATAGCAATTGCTAGAACAGCGGGATATCAATCTGCTTGGGTCATCTGCACCTAGTAACTAAATGTATATAGGCTGTTCCACTATCATAGGCACAAACGAAACGGTTGAGTAGATGACAGTGAAACAAGTAAACAATCATAGTAAAAATAACTCTGGAAAAAAATTTGGAAATTTTTGCTGAGTTCCTACGGGACCAAACTGCTGAGGTCATCGGTCCCTAGGCTTACACACTACTTACTCTAACTTATCCTAAGGACAACACACACACCCATGCCCGAGGGAGGAGTCGAACCTCCGGCAGGGACAGCCGTGCGAACCGTGGCGAGGCGCCTAAGACCACGCGGCTAATCCCGCGCATCTCTCCATGCTACTCTATCCTGTGCAAACCTTTTCATTTACAAGTAACTACTGCAACCTACATTCTTCTCAATCTGCTCACTGTATTCATCTCTTGGTCTCGCTCTACGATTTTTACCCCCCTCGCAGCTAGCTCTGAAAAACAATGGTTTCTCCAATACAGTATATGCACAAATGCAGTCACGCCAATGTTACAACACCGTTCATCTCTGAGGCTACATTTATGGTGCAGCTTCGCTGCTGACATATTGCTATCAGTTACTTAAGTACGTTACTTTCGTGGCTGTTCGGGAATACATAGCATGAACCTTCGACAAGTGTATCGATCGTGCTCGCCAATACCGTAGTCTCCCAGGTCTTCCTACATGAACCTTTTCGATTATTATATGTAGGAGTATTTAAGAGCTTTGGTGTATTCTACCCCTGTTGAATCTATTCATGGACTCCAAGAAACAATTGTAAATTGTTGTCAGTACATTCGGAACACGCTTGGAGTTTTTGAACGTGAACGGGCATCGATGAACGATACGCGGTGTGGAACACTTGTCTTAAAGTGCTTGTCCTCAAGTGCATATCTGCAGTCTTCAAGGATAGATAGTGTCGAAAGTTCCATGCGGCGTTTCGCGGATGGTGCTGTAGTATACAGAGAAGTTGCAGCATTAGAAAATTGCAGCGAAATGCAGAAAGAACTGCAGCGGATAGGCACTTGGTGCAGGGTGTGGCAACTGACCCTTAACATAGAGAAATGTAATGTATTGCGAATACATAGAAAGAAGGATCCTTTATTGTATGATTATATGATAGCAGAACAAACACTGGTAGCAGTTACTTCTGTAAGATATCTGGGAGTATGCGAACGGAACGATCTGAAGTGGAATGATCATATAAAATTAATTGTCGTTAAGGCGGGTGCTAGGTTGAGATTCATTGGGAGAGTCCTTAGAAAATGTAGTCCATCAACAAAGGAGGTGGCTTACAAAACACTCGTTCGACCTATACTTGAGTATTGCTCATCAGTGTGGGATCCGTAACAGGTCGGGTTGACGGAGGAGATAGAGAAGATCCAAAGTAGAGCGTCGTGTTTCGTCACAGGGTTATTTGGTAAGCGTGATAGCGTTACGGAGATGTTTAGCAAACTCAAGTGGCAGACTGCAAGAAAGGCGCTCTGCATCGCGGTGTAGCTTGCTCGTCAGGTTTCGAGAGGGTGCGTTTCTGGATGAGGTATCGAATATATTGCTTCCCCCTACTTATACCTCCTGAGGAGATCACGAATGTAAAATTAGAGAGATTCGAGCGCGCACGGAGACTTTGCGGCAGTCGTTCTTCCCGCGAGCCATACGCGACTGGAACAGGAAAGGGAGGTAATGACAGTGACACGTAAAGTGCCCTCCGCCACACACCGTTGGGTGGCTTGCGGAGTATAAATGTAGATGTAGACTTTGTTACAGGCGTTCATGAACTCAGTCGTACGACGTCATCTCGGGGAAACCAATGCTTTCCGGAGCTACGAATACTAGGCTTATTTGCTTCTTTCATTGCCCTGTTTCGTTTTTATAATAGCCAAACAACCTGTATTTGAGAGCAGAACGGCATATGGTGACGTAAAAATATACCAAAGGCGTATGGAGTAGTTAACTTGGTCGAATGACGTCGAGGCATCAGTTACCCAACGAAACTGGGAGTGAAGGTTCAAATGGTTCAAATGGCTCTGAGTACTATGGGACTCAACATCTTAGGTCATAAGTCCCCTAGAACTTAGAACTACTTAAACCTAACTAACCTAAAGACATCACACACATCCATGCCCGAGGCAGGATTCGAACCTGCGACCGTAGCAGTCCTGCGGTTCCGGACTGCAGCGCCAGAACCGCTAGACCATGCGAGTGAAGGGCATGGGTGGATTTTGGGAAGGTCATAGTCAGATAAGGGTGAACATGTGGCTTAACATATGTCCTGTTGGTACTTTCTAACCACTGATTCAGCCTCCAAAGCATTTACTTAATCTCACACAACTGATACGATGCGGACCGACGAGTATATGAAAGTACTTTGTATGAGAGACGAAAAGTCATGAATTTGCAGCTCCATTACGGCTCGCGAGAGGAGGGACTGTTTGCGATGGGTATCTGATTAGTGAAGCCCACTGATAGCAGAACTACGATAGCGTGCTGAAAAGTAACGTCTCCGAATTTTTTTAGTGAAGACTCTTTAAGCTTTTCATTCAACATATTTATTCTTCATGTCTACATATTTATTTCTCAACATAGTCGCCCTGGCGACGAACAGATTTCTCCCAAAGATGCACAAGTTTGTTTATTTCGTCACTGTAGAAAATTTGACTTCGTTGACGGAGCTGCAACCTCCCCTCCGCTTACACCGCTTCATTACTATCAAGATGAAATTCTCGAAGGTGTCCTTTAAGTTCAGATGTGTGTGAAATCTTAAGGGACTTAACTGCTAAGGTCATCAGTCCCTAGGCTTACACACTACTTAACCTAAATTATCCTAAGGACAAACACACACACACCCATGCCCGAGAGAGGACTCGAACCTCCGCCGGGACCAACCGCACAGTCTATGACTGCAGCGCCTAAGACCGCTCGGCTAATCCCAAGCGCTGAAAGTACAGGATACCTCAAGAAATATGTGTCAAGATCGAAACACAAGTGTTCTAACTCCATTTCTCGTGAATATGAACCCATTAATTCGTCCACTGCGCCACTTCAGATTGTATCCTCACTTCTCGCCTATTCATATTTCTTGAAAGAAGCCATTTTCCTGCGTTAGGCTGTTATTTTTTTTCAATAAATACTTTTTGTACTGATGAATAGCTAAATTTGGCTGATTTTGCATTATCAAGAAATGTATCACAAAATTTATGTCATATGCTAATTTATCAGGATTCCATCATCACACAAGAGTGTGGAAAGATCAGCATGTAATAGCTTCCAGTATTCCAGTCAAATGGCGTAATGTCGTTCAGTGAGATAGGTGAGGGTCTATGTATAAAATGAAAAAAAGTGCAATTCGTATGTTGGTCATCGTGTTTTTATAGTCTACAGGAAACGAAGTTCTCATATTCAGATGTGTGCATTACAGGTATATAAGATACTCTATATTGGTTTCTTGAGACTTTTCTTAAGACTTTTTCTTGTGAGATAGTTTCGTCTTTGTCGTAATTAGTTATATAGGATGCCCGAACATTTCCAAATCATTACTGGGGCAGCGTTAAATTTTGTCTGTTTATTGCAAGTACTCTAAAAGTTGTTGATCGCAGAACAACGGATATGCGTCGTCAGTTGGAGATTCAGTGGAATGTACTTTGCTGAGATTGAAGAACGGTTTCTTTTGACATCACCGCACAGAAGCCCCAACGAGAACCACAATTAGAGGTTTCGTCAACACGTTGTAGCGAACTGGAAATGTATGTGGCAAGAAACGCTCTGGGCGGCCGTCGATGTCGTAGGAAACTGTGGAGACCATACCAGAGCCTATCGAAAGGAGTCCAAAAACGTCGACACGCCGTCTGAGCTGGGAACACAGCATCCCAGAGTCCACTGCGTGGCAAACCTTGCGCTTCGTACTGAGAAAAAAGGTTTATCACATCGAAGTGCTCGATCATTTGAAACTGGGGAGTATGCGACACGCATGGCTACGTGCCGCGACAAGTGAGGTAGTAAATAATGAGCATTTTGTTGGCGCACCCCCACCCTTTTCAGTGATGAGATTGCCATTCATGCCTGAGGTCTTGTCAATCGCCACATAAACAGGGTATGGACTGATGAACAACAACACATCGCCATGGAACTGGAATTTAACACAGCAAAGGTCAATGTGTGGCTGGGCCTCACCCAACAACGCAGGTCCAATCTTTTTTGCTGAAGCAACAATTACGTCAGCATCGTACCTTGACATGCTTGAGCAATGCCTGCAGCCCTAGCTGTTTCGGTGGTGTTTCAACAGGACGGCAGTTCAACACACTTTGCGGGAGACGTTCCTAGGACGCTGGTTTGTACGAGGCTTGCCTTGGTTGGGGGAAGCACATTTGGCTGACCTAATGCCCTTGGATTTCTTTACATGGGTTCAGGAAAAGGTGAAGGAGATTAGAGTTTAACGTCCAGTCGACAATTAAGTCATTAGGAAAGGATGGGGAAGGAAATCGGCAGTGCCCCTTCGAAGAACCATCTGGATGGTCGGGTGCGGATTTGAACCGTCGTGCTTCCGAATGCGAGTCTAGTGTGCTAAGAACTGCGCCACATCGCTCGGTGCATGTGTCAAGAGTCAGGTGCACAAGATGAAGACCAGAGATTAGCAGCAGCAGCAGCGGGAATCATTTCGTGAGCGATGCGTACAGATACATACCTCAGCATTGTTGCAGCGTGTGTATTCAGCTGCACCGTGAAGAGATGGCAACTCTGCTTGGATGTGGATGGCAGTCATGTCGAACGACATTGATTTAATTGAGTTGGGATGTCTTCTTCCCTGTTATGTTCATATTCTTTCATAATGTAAACATTTCATTTTAGTTATGGTGCTGCTTCCCAGATGTCACCGAGCGAAGTGGCGCAGTAGTTAGCACACAGGACTCGCATTCGGGAGGACGACGGTTCAGTCCCGCGTCCGGCCATCCTGATTAAGGTTTTCCCTGATTTCCCTAAATCGCTTCAGGCAAATACCGGGATGGTTCCTTTGAAAGGGCACGGCCGACTTCCTTCCCCGTCCTTCCCTAATCCGATAAGACCGATGACCTCGCTGTTTGGTCTCTTCCCCCAAACAACCCAACCCAACCCAACCCCAGATGTGATTGGGGACTTTTCGGGCACACATACTATTTATTGTTCTCTGTAACTGAGTGCAATGTATGCAAGCTGGCTGTATGATACTGATATTATGGATACGTCTGGGGAAAAAGAAATGGAAGTATGGTCAGAGTAGTAATGCATATCCTTCATTTCCAAGTAAGTAAATGGTCAGTCAAATAATTTATCGGTATGGTATTAACTGTAATTCAGTAATACACTGAGGTGATGTTCAGGATTTTTCAAGGAGGACTGTGGTGCACAATACCGTGATCAAACACTGTTTACCGCTACATCTGCTGTTCTGATGACCAAATATCAATGCTTACTTTTCCCCCCTATACTGATTTCGGGCACCTAACGTTGATTCTGACACGGGTGCAAATTACACGAACCTTGGCCAATAACTAATCTTCACCATATGTCCTTTTCTTACGTTCGTCAAGTAATCTAAACAGAGTTCCAAAAGTTTCCTTCTAGGTATACCAAATTTTATGTAGAATACTTTTGCCATAATGTTGCGTTTCGGACAGTATGCCATCTGCTAATTTGAGTTTCAAAATGTCACTTCTCTTACACACAGAATTTATTTACTGTTTTGGCGCCTCTTCAAATAAACAGAGCAACAAATGCGTTTTGACTAGGTAGTTTACTTTTACTACCAACAAAATCTCGTTCAGTCCTACCGTTATTTATTATCTACGTGTTTAATCAAATACGTTACACGTTTAGGTAGACTTGTCACAAAATTTATTCACCAAGTGCGAACTGACGATTTGAACCGAGGCAAACAGTCATCCTTATCAGCTAATCCTATGTAAACTGTAAATCCTACCAACAATTTGACGACAGAGAAACATTGTATACTGAAATCAACATTTCTCGTTAGTTACATGACCTACCGTTGCGTTCCTTACAAAGATAATAATCCCCTAATTAAAATAAACCTACCAGTTAAACTATTTAGTGTAAGGCTTGATTTTTTCGCAACAACAATATTTCCGCAGATTTTACATTAACAGAATGATCTACATGAATTATTAAGTATAATTGAAAGAGCTGGATAATTTTAAAGATATTGCTTTTCATGTCAGTCATCAAATCCCCTTTGCAGATGTTTTTGAAAAGACGTAACATAACAGCAGCCAACACACTAACTACAATCGAACCACTTCCAGGCACAGATATTTCGTGCAACGTCACCGAAAAACGTAATGAAGTCGTAAAAAGAATCTGAGGACGTTTCACAAATATTTCTCGATTAATGAAGCACGTAAATGCTTGCAAAGAAGAGAAGTTAATATGGAACAAACGGTATTTTACATCTGTTCAATTTCGCGCTGCATATCGATTGCGTATAACGCTGCAGATCTTAAAATACACATTATAAGCAACATTATAAAGTCACCAATGGTTTTTGTTCAATCCATTGTATCGTTATCTGTGACTGCAGTTTGTGGAACCTTTCGTATCGTTGTAACGGTACCATAGGTTCCACAAACACAGTCACAAATAACGATACATTGGATTGAACAAAAACCATTGGTGACTTTATAATGTTGTATGGTACGGTTGTTTTCTGACGTGCAAGACCGACCTCAAGTTACAGTACTTACGTCAGTATGTACTTCCGCACTAATCACTGTCATTATTCACGTTTACTGAGTGCCTTAAATTCACTCCAGTTGTTACACTGGAGATGGTCGCTAGTCGCTGTAGGATGATGGTAATTACAAAAAATGGAATTCGAGAAGAAACTGGCCAAATAAGGATGTTTTCCAAACTATCGTTTAATTAAAGACAGTAGATGGTTTGCTTTGCTTTCAGATCCGTTATATAAACTTTACTTCAATAGCTTTGCCTTCACGAAATATCAGTATAGTCTCTTTTTTGCTTGGCACAGCCGCATTAAATTTTTCTGTGTGAAGCTTTTTTTTATTTGAAACCGTCACGTTACTTCATCGGTGATTAGCTAATTTCGCCTACTTGGCCATTATCAAGCAAATTCATTAAAAATTACGTTCTGTGCTTCCATATGTCAACATTTCATGAAACACAGTAGCGTGGAGAGAGGAACATATATTGAAGTGATATTTGCACGTTGAATGTAGTAATATTGTACAATCACAGTTGCTACATTCTGTATCTAGAACGAAAATTCATTGTACCAGTACATGAAATGAAATGAAATGTCATGTGACGAGGGCCTCCCGGTGGGTAGACCGTTCGCCTGGTGCAAGTCTTTCAATTTGACGCCACCTCGGCGACTTGCGCGTCGATGGGGATGAAATGATGATGATCAGGACAACACAATACCCAGTCCCTGAGCGGAGAAAATCTCCGACCCAGCTGGGAATCGAACCCGGGCCCTTTGGATTGACAGTCTGTCGCGCTGACCACTCAGCTACCGGGGCGGACTACCAGTACATAAGACACATTCTCTCTCTCTCTCTCTCTCTCTCTCTCTCTCTTTTTTTTTTTTTTTTTTTTTTTTGTTTTTCATCTTACATCATCTTGATTCTTCCGTTTGCCACACTTATTACTCGTTTATCATCTGCTTTCTGTATCAAGAAAATGTTGCCTCTAATATTTTTAACCATGCCAGTTATTGTTGCTTACGACTTTCTGTCATCTGCGTTTCAGAAATATCATCATAGTGCTCCTCCTCCACCCAAATCTTTGATCTTGACTTAATGCCCTGTGGACAGTGTGAACGTGACGGACAAAACAGTAGCTCACTTGCCTGACGGTATTTAGGAAGATGTAAATATGGGACTCTGTACCACAGTTCCAAGCCTCATCCTCTTAGTCACGATACAAGAGTTTACTAGCACTTTGGTCCGACTTAGCTGCTACACCACGATCTGACCTTACGTTATCATTTCAGAGTTTCGCAACTGAATATATACTACGGGAAGAGGATGATACATTGCCAAAGACTGGACACAATGGTCACAGACAAGCTGTCCTGTGGTGGAACAAGACAGCTTTAGCCAGACACTACTCTCAGCGACCTAAAGGCTATAAAATATCGTACTGATACGTCACAAGAGCGTTCGAATTGGAGACAGTTCATCCTATTTTAGCCAATTTAATACGCCAGGGATAGTTCATTTCATTATATTTATGGCGTATGTCTAAAACATATACATTTACATGGATATTCTGCATATCACACTAAAGTGCCTGGCAGAGAATTCATGTAACCACCTTCACAATAATTCTCCGTTATTTCAATCTCGAACAGCGCTCGGAAAAATCGAACACCTATAGCTTTCCGTGCGAGCTCTGACTTCCCTTATCTTTATTATGATGATCGTTTCTCCCTATGTAGCCGGCCGAAGTGGCCGTGCGGTTAAAGGCGCTGCAGTCTAGAACCGCAAGACCGCTACGGTCGCAGGTTCGAATCCTGCCTCGGGCATGGATGTTTGTGATGTCCTTAGGTTAGTTAGGTTTAACTAGTTCTAAGTTCTAGGGGACTAATGACCTCAGCAGTTGAGTCCCATAGTGCTCAGAGCCATTTGAACCATTTTTTCTCCCTATGTAGGTCGGCATCAACAAGATATTTTCGCATTCAGAGGAGAAAGTTGGTGATTGAAATTTCGTGAGAAGATTCCGCCACAACGAAAAACGCCTTTGCTTTGATGATGTCCACTCCAAATCCTGTACCATGTCAGTGACAGTCTCCCCCACATTTCGCGATACTAAAAAAACGTGCTGCGATTCTCTGAACTTTCTCGATGCACTCTGTTAATCCTATCTGGTAAGGATCCCATACGCGCAGCCGTACTCTAAAAGAGGACGGATAAACGTAGTGTAGGTAGTCTCTTTAGTGGACCTGTTACTTTTTCTATGTGTTCTGCCAATAAAATGCACTTTCTGGTTTCCATTCCCCACAGCACTTTCTACGTTTAATTTGTTGGTAATTATAATTACTAGGTATTTAGTTGAATTTACGGTCTTTAGACTTGACGGATTTATCATGTAACCGAAGCTTAAGGGATTCCTCTTAGCACTCATGTGGATGACCTCACACTTTTCAGGGTCAATCACCAATTTTCGCATCATACAGGTATCTTCTCTAAACCGTTTTGCAGTTCGTTTTGATCTTCTAATGACTTTACTGAACGATAAAAGATAGCAAACGGATCATCCATGTTGATAAATATCATGGATAAAATGCAAACACAATGAGGTCTCAGTATATCCATACTGTTCTACACTAGGGCACGATGTCTTTGTCATCATAAAATTTTCTTCGAAATTTCAGTTACCAATATTTCACCACTGAAGCCTCGTTGTTCAGATTCCTTGCGGAGCTACAGTGAATACACTGAAGACCACATTGCGATATTGCCCATAGTATAGTAAAATAATCGTCGTTTTTCGTGTATAAAACGCTACATCTATATTGAATGCAACTGTTTTACAGTAAATTACTGTCGGACTCCACTGTCTATCAACCACATAATTTACTATCTTCTTCTTGGCCTTTTACTATGAGGATTCTGATTCCATAGCCGAAGAATTATTTTCTATTCCGCTCTTGACCAATTCCTACTGCCGTTTCCGCCTGCATTCTTGACTTTTGCCTGTAAAACACTAGCAGTTGCATCATGTCTTCTGCTGTTTTTATAACTGCAAAAGTTCACAGTATCTTCACAACACGTTCATAAGAACGTTCATTAGTGTGATTAGTACGCTTACCACGATAATGAAATAACATATCATGTTTAGTGTCATTTCTCTGTTATCTTGCTTCAACCAATGTTGTTTAATTATACAGTAGTGATCTGTGTTTGATTCAGCACTCTGCGTCTCTTCCACTTACAGTGCCCAAGGGTCTACAGATATACGTAGACGATTTTATCTGTTTTTCCGTTCAAATTCGAATCTTTCTTTCGGATCGTAACATCAGATATGAATATTTTCCTTATTTAAAAAATATATTCCTAAAATTCAGTTCGTACTGTTTTTGTGCCGGTTACAAATATTTTCCTGGTTTTCCGAAGC
Source organism: Schistocerca cancellata (assembly GCF_023864275.1). NCBI lineage: Eukaryota > Metazoa > Arthropoda > Insecta > Orthoptera > Acrididae > Schistocerca > Schistocerca cancellata. The sequence goes on along the minus strand of NC_064629.1, from coordinate 815,217,184 downwards.
AGAAAAAACTATTCGTTTATGTTGTCAATGTCGCTCTTGAACTTGTGGTGTCATTGATACTCAACATTTACCGCCCCAGAACTGAATATATGGCGTTCACTGTTCAGGTAGAAATCAGCTGGCTAAGTAGAAATATTTTCCTCCCTTTCTCGACATTCTTTACGCTTAAGTAATCATAGAAATTACAACAACTTTACGGTCACTGATTCCTGCAACGACGTTCACTGAATGGCAAGAACAAAACAGGTTTGGTTCAATATTGCATAAATTTTCGTTGGTGACATCAGTGCTAACCGTTCGAGTCTTTCATTCTGTGGTTAGAATATTGGAAACTCTCAATATTACTGCACCATAACTGAGAATTTTACGCGCAAAATTGTCCGAGCTTTCTCGGAAACTTACAGCGCACCTTCAGAAAAAATTGTCTATCGTCGTTGAAAACTGCATTAATCTACTGACGCCGCATACAAAAGCGTCCATAACGGACCATCTGCATACACCTGCGCCTGTTTACACTGCTCCTTGTTAAATCGCAAGTGCTAAACTTATCAGGCCAGTGGTGCCACTGAAAGCAAGGTCGCCATGTGTGGGTGGGGTGGCGGTATTGTATTAATGTTTATACAATGACTGGCTCCACCTTTCCCTTCGTAATCAATTATACATACAGTAATGGACTCAACAAACAGCACGTCATGGTTCTATACGGACAGCGCTGGTGGGGCAGTCGTACGATGCGTAATTATTTCGCCCCACTGGGTGACGCGAACGCCGCGTCGGAACCTGTACCACACTCGCTCCAGACAGTACAGTACCCAAAACATATCTGCTCAGGCACGCTTGAACAGACAATCCAACAAATTTTCTAAATAACTATGAAGTTGATAATTGAGGATAACTTTCATTTTACCAGCTACCGGTCTGTTTTCTTTCAATGAGGAAGCACGATGGTAGTGTCCCATCATTGTGCTATCGTACAATCCACTATTTTCTGGTATTTCCTCAGCGATTAGTTTGTGAGCACTATTTTTGGGACTACTGAACGGCTACTTCTAGAGCCTATACAGAAAGCTCTCTTCTCGTTATAGTCTACGTCATTCTTCACGTATCTTCCAGTTTTGTTGCTGAGTATTTCTGTGGAATTCAGAAGTGAGTAGAACAAACTGGCCGTAGTGTGCTATAGTTTCCTATACATATATTATTTCTCCTTAACAGTAATCAAACAGCAGATACTTATGCGCACGGATCTATTCTATGTTTCGGTTTCTAGTAGTAACTAGTCATCATCAGGTTGTGTAAAAAGCTGCACCTGCATCGAAAGTACACTAGTCATCATTTACATTCACAGCTGGTAACAAGTTTAAGGAGCTGTACAGATCAAGAGCACACTACACATAAAGTTCAAATACAATTCGTGTGTCTGCGTTGAACCCACTCCCAATTCCATTTTGTGTGAAGGAATTAACGATTTACGGAATGAGCGAAATCTACTAACATAACTCGAAAACAGCTGATAGTATTGCACTATTGTGAACGTAATAGGCAGTGACTGTTCTTCGAAGTGCCATAAAGAAAAACATTCTTGATTAAAACTGTAATAAAAAATCTATGATACCTTCAAGAAGCTCCTTTAGAATGAGTGCATTCCTTGAGTAGTTGGTTTTGAGATTTTTAAAGACGTATGGTAATGTTGTATTTGCAGCAAACAGTAGGGGTTCATAAGGCATGGAAGTCATATTCTTTGGCAAAAAAAAACCTTATGAAGACGTGTATGAAAGCTGATGTGGTGGTACAAACACAAGCCTTGCAGTGTAAACTGCTTACAAACTGGTGTGATGAATGAAGGCCAACAGATTTCGCTTGGGCCATTAACAGTTTGATTTATTCAAAACTACATGAAACTGTTTTGGGTACAACATAGATAATGAAATAATTTGTCAACTCTATAGGTAGCATGCACTTGCTACCAGCATGTTGTTATATTTGTCTGTAATAGCATTTTATTTCCTTTGCTCAAATTGTAACAAGTCATTAGGTTACATGAAAGCTGGAACATTACATAATAAACAACTTTCTAAAAGAGAAAAATGCAGTTCCAATCAAACTGTGGTACAAAGATGACTCTATCATCCAGTTATACAGTGTGGTCGATTTTCTGGCTATGGGTTGCAACTCGATAAGTAAACGTGACTTAACTCCTCGTAGAGATAGATGTCTCTCCGTAGTTATTAGTACCTAGTAATGTGATACTTAGGTGCACAAATATTACTACCAATTGTAAACGCCAAACAGTACCGTTTCACTGCGCGAACGTCAGGTGATGTAGTCTCAAAATTCAGTAATTAATCTATAACTTATAAACTTCCTAGTAGTTTGTGTATAAAATGCGTGCAATAGTTTTTACTTCGAAATGAAAACGCCTCAGATGTAGCACTTGAGGACAAAAATATCCTGACCAAAAGCAGCAAGAATGGTGGGGTGCGCACTGAGACTCTAAAGCCCTAGTTATTTTTGCACTGAAAGCGACAGCGGAAGGCATAAACTTTACACCAAGACAGTCCTTAAAATACACGGCGTCAGTTGCGGAAGACGCGGCCAGCGGCAGTTGATTGTTTACTTTGAACTACAAGTCTTGCCTAAGCGCAAAGGCAGACCATCTAAAAAAAAATGGCAAACATATTTAACAAACAAGCAAAGTGGCATAGCGTACGCTTCTCTAAATATAGGTATAATTAAATTAAAGGGTTTAATCCGTGTAATGTGTAATAATATTCTGCGGGCCCGCATCCGCACACTCAGACGCACAAAACTTCGTCGTGTTGTTTCTCTGAATGTAATTCGTCAGGCGGCGGTGAAGTTTCGCCCGTCAGAGAGATGGGTGACGTGGTCATCGTGCTGGCTTATCGGAAAACTGAGTTTATCGGTGGGATCTCCTTTCCTTTCCTGTCGCTGAGCGAAAACGAAGAGGGAGAAGGAGAGGAGGCAGGAGAAAAACAACAGCCTGGGACGAGTGTAAGCCGACGCGTGCTCCCTCGCAGCTGGTCGTATTTCACGGCCACGCTAACAGATGGCGTGGCACACCTCTGCTCGCCACGTTGCCCCCACGTGGCTCCATGATGGCAGCACTTATTTCTTCACGTAACCATAACGGAGGTTATATTTAACACGCAGGTGCGGCGGCTGCTTGATAGACAGACTACTCCTCCTACACTCTGAAACTATCGAACCTCGAGCCTCGACGCAGGAATCATTTTGCTTGTGGGCGAAACCACTTCGATTAATTGTTTTCAGTGTAGTATAGAGTAGTTCAAGGTGGGGGAGACACGACCGAAGCGGAACAGGAAGTCAGCGATAAGGCCGAGTAATTATTCGTTCCGGGAGGATCAATAAAACTCGCAGTTGAAAGAGAAGTGTGTAAATATCAGCCGTCTGTTTCCCGATTTAATCATTTACAGTGGGCGTTGAGACTGAAAACTCGTCAGCTTGGTTACATATATTTCACTGCCAATACAGTTGTGTCTGTGCGTAAATCTAAAAGTCTTCACATCAGAAGTCGTAAATTATTTTCGTTTATAATTAAATAAATCTTCTCCCTAATATATGTTTATAGGGATGTTTCCTTTAATCATATAGAAATCCTTTAGTTTTTGAGACGTCTCGTGTCTTGTGAGTTCATGTTCAGATACGGTTGGAATTATATTACGTTAACGAGTTTCCCAGACTTAGCAGTCAGAAGGATATGCAAATTTCGGTCCTTAAACAAACTGTGATTGTACCTGCACTTTAACTCTAAGGGAAGATTGCGCTCATACTAACATTAAAATCTTTTCCACATATTTGTTGGCACTTGTTGTACGAAATGACTTAGACTCATGACTGCAATGTATTCATTACTTACACTCAAGTGACAATTCAGAATTTGATTACGCTTGTCTACGTTCAAATCGACAACTATCCCACTAATTTTAATTTACAGACTGTATTTTAATGGTGTGTGCTTTGTTCTCCCCACTTTCTGTGAGCAAAATCCTGTTTGAGAAGTTTGTGCTCGGCAAAAAAACGAGCAGTGCGATAATTAATCGCCGAACAGCTTCTAGTTCAGAGGAAAGGAAACGAAACACGTTAATGTAGAATTTCTCGCTGTCCTGAAAACTGCGTCCAGTGAAATTTGCGGGCTGTAAAGATTTGCTAACCACCTGTCCGAACTCTGCAATTTGTGTGGCGGCTAGAAGAGCCAAGGCTGTTGCGTCGTGTTTTACTTAATAACAACTGCTGATGACGCATACTGAAGATGGTCCAACAAGAATTGTAATGCCAAAATTTTTACATTTGTAAGTGGTCATAATTTATTTTAATTCCTATCTGACGCAATGAAAGTTTTTACTGATGACCGGATCTTCAAAAACTACAATGGAAAACATAAAAACCAAATTTCAAACACGAAATGCAAAAATTATCTCTCTTATAATTTATAAAGCATACATTAAAATAAAGATAAAATAATATATGGTTTATATCTGTGGATCAGCGTATGGTACATGTAATCTACAGTACATTGTTATGCTTACTATATATCAGTACTATACACGTATATGGATGACATAAACTGTACATAGCTTCTCCTTTCATTCCTAGCGCTACATGCGCACGTCCTCTACATGTGACTTCAAAGCATGAAAACAGTTTTCTTTATAATTCTTCATATCATTTCAGTACTGGCGATTTATGTGGCTATAATAGTAATCAGTCGCTTTTTTGAAGTTTGATACGATTTTTTTCTGTGCCATTAACTAGTTTTCAAGCCACTGCAGGCCCATCAGCAGATGGAGGTTGCTGGACATTATTTAGACCATGTATTGGTAGATGCTGATGTCGTGGAGCTGTCGGAAATAACGGAAATTTAGCTACCGATAATGAAAAGTCTGTGAAACTAAAATGTTTATTACTCTTCGGGAACTCACATTGTTCTGCCTCGTAGTATCCACGGCTAATTCGTTCTGAAAATATTCATTTTACGGGATATAAACACACAAACACGTTTAGCTGCTCTTGGTTTCATACTCATCATAGGCAGTAAACACTGAACGTATGTACAAAGAATGTGACAGATATCACATTTTGTCATATCACGATCTTTGCTTTAGCTCTATTGCATTATAGAATAAGTATTTAGAAGCGTTAAAAGGGCTGTAAGTAAACCTTTCAAGATGGAAGCGTGTCCATACGCTGACAATATACGTGTAATATGGATTAAAAAATTATGCAAGAGATAACGGATAGTGTGGAATATATACAATATAATTCATAAGTGAATGAGTTACTGCCATATGTAACTGAGTTTTCTTCGCGGGACCATGGTAAAATAAATAACAAAGAGCAATTCAGTTCTGAGTATACAAACAGGGTGCCATAATTTTTACATGAATATGAGAGGATAAATGTATCTTTCTGTCGTTTTTGATATTTCGATGCCAGGTTGTTTTGGAAATTATTAAAAAAAAGTTATGTTCTGACTCAGTTCGTTCGTTAAGGATTTTTTAAGTTGATTTTAGCTCGTGAGTGTAAATCTCGGTCTGTTCAAGGAGATCTACCAGTAACACATTGTCAGCAATGTGGAACACAGAAATGTTACCACTGATACCACCAACAAAGCGTTCGTGATGAGCAATGAGTGACGCAAATCTGATGCTGTTTAAGTTTTTGAGACGGAGAGCATTCATTATGAACACTCTGTAAATGCAAGATATGGACGGGATCTATAATGCCGTAATGTGTCACTAGTATTCCTTTTGGCAAGAAGTGGAAGCATGCAGCACATTGATTAATGTTCAGTTTTAACAAATTTGAGAATCACATACTGTTCCATTGCACTGTTTAACGTAAGCAACTAGAAACTTTGTGCTATAAATACAGAGACAAATACTATGTATTACTTGGCAAACAGTGACCAGTATTTTTCAGACTTATTAACCAATACATATTGAAATCATCGTACAGCTGTGCTGCAGTCGTTAAGACACTGGCCTCGCATTCGCCAGCACCTCAATTAAAATCCCAGTCAGACCCTTTTAGAGTCATATTGTCAGCGGTTTCTCGAAATCACTGAAGACAAATAACGGGAAGGTTTCGTTGGTCACCACCTAGGTAATGTACTTCCCTAATTCGATGTTGTGCTGCGTCTGTAATGAGTTAGTCGTCAACACAATTATAATCACTCAATTTCCTTCTTTTTTAAACTTGGATCCACCAGAACCTGGTATGTGACAAACTCGGTCTCTTTAAGGAAGCTATGCTTTTGTAGGTGACTTGGATTGTTCACTTTATTGTAAATAACACATGCTGTAGTCTAGATGTACGTGAAAGTGGGCGATGTTTTCGCGTTGAACAGACAAATGCGTCAAAAAAATGAGGGATCCGAGTATATATCATTCACTACGCATTTACTTTTGAACAAAGAACACAGCCGAAAGACAGAAAAATCTCACTGTAAAGATGTGACTAAAAGTGAGAACAATTTTCAGAGTGCTACCAGAAGACGAAAAACAGATTCGTTTAACGTCAGTAGCACCCGTGAAACATGTTTGATACTGTTCCGAAAGTTATTATAATGTCTATAGATACTGTAACCCGAACGTTGTTTGTTAGCATCGTTCGCATTTAATCTTCTCCTATACTAGAATCCATTCCGAATTACCGAAAGAAGCCACAGTAGACAAATCATGCTTTGTTTCTCAGTCTTTGTACATGACATAATTAAAAACTATTCATTTATAGCAGCAATGTACAACAGTAGATTTTTTTATGAGGGTGTTATTCTATGCAGTTCGTGTTCGTAGCATTAGACTACTGCCGTCGTGAAGAACTCAACTGAAGTCACTATGACAGGCGAACGGTCTCTTTTGTTTCTGTCTCCATGTTGCACGTGTGAATAGAAGATGAATTTTGGAATCATTTTATAAGTGCGAGAGTGGCGAGATAAAATAGTTACCCGAATGGAATTTGTATTCAAATCTTTGTCCAAAAATTCAGAATCAAGGTTTCTCTCGGCTTCCGATTCATCTGAATATCTTAATAGTTCCTTCATTAGGGCTACACTGGATTCATTTTCTCATTTTGTGGAGCCTAAGCCGGCCGTGGTGGCCGGGCGGTTCTAGGTGCTTCAGTCTGGAACCGCGCGACCGCTACGGTCGCAGGTTCGAATCCTGCCTCGAGCATGGATGTGTGTGATGTCCTTAGGTTAGTTAGGTTTAAGTAGTTCTAAGTTCTAGGGGACTGATGAACTCAGAAGTTAAGTCTCATAGTGCTCAGAGACATTTGAACCATTTGTGGAGCATAGGCAACAAGAAAATGTCAATAATATTGCGTTTTGATTTCTTACTTAATATGCTACTATCATGTCTTCTGTGTGATGTAGATCAGTGAACTTAAGCATTCGACGTACAAAGCAGTTCATTGTGTCTTCTGACTTTTGTAACTTTATGCTTTCTATTGTGGTCACGCAGTTCTGCACAGCAGTACGTGCTCATATTCCTGGTGGATAGAAAAGGGTGAGGTTGAAGGAAAAGATTCAGCAAAAACACCAGTCATCAATGAGAAACCAAGAATACACAAGGGAACATAACTGTTAAGACGATATCCGCCGACAAGGCAAATTATTGGACTGCATCCTGAAACTATGACGTTCTATTTGTTTAGGATTTTCTCGTTTTCTGGTAAAGCCGTTCCACTGTGTACAGTAACTAATGTTTTTAGCGACATCGCTGCCGATTCGTTTCCCAGTTTGACAAAGCTGTCATCAACCGTCTTCCACTTCAGTGGACGAGGGCTACAGTCCTCAAAGGAGACTATTTCATCCGGGAGCGGAAATACTGTTGCAGGTAACTGATGTTTAACCACCACAGTTTGATTACTTCACCAGTATCAGTACTATAGCAACAATTAATTCATCATAGCGATGCTTTCGTGAGTCTGGGGTTGAAATAATTCGACAAGAAAATGAATGCTCCTTTCACAATCATCGTTAGGATACTTTCGTTTACGTGATCGAGATTTTAAACCTTATTCTCAAGTATTTCGTGGCTCACTTTGGTGTACAGCTAAAAATCTGATATCAAAGTGATACAATGCAGCTGTACTTTCCTATACTTTTTTTTTTTTTCATCAGTCTACTGACTGGTTTGATGCGGCCCGCCACGAATTCCTTTCTTGTGCTAACCTCTTCATCTCAGAGTAGCACTTGCAACCTACGTCCTCAATTATTTACTTGACGTATTCCAATCTCTGTCTTCCTCTACAGTTTTTGCCCTCTACAGCTCCCTCTAGTACTATGGAAGTCATTCCCTCATGTCGTAGCAGATGTCCTATCATCCTGTCCCTTCTCCTTATCAGTGTTTTCCACATATTCCTTTCCTCTCCGATTCTGCGTAGAACCTCCTCATTCCTTACCTTATCAGTCCACCTAATTTTCAACATTCGCTTACAGCACCACATCTCAAATGCTTCGATTCTCTTCTGTTCCGGTTTTCCCACAGTCCATGTTTCACTACCATACAATGCTGTACTCCAGACGTACATCCTCAGAAATTTATTCCTCAAATTAAGGCCGGTATTTGATATTAGTAGACTTCTCTTGGCCAGAAATGCCTTTTTTGCCATAGCGAGTCTGCTTTGATGTCCTCCTTGCTCCGTCCGTCATTAATTATTTTACTGCCTAGGTAGCAGAATTCCTTAACTTCGTTGACTTCGTGACCATCAATCCTGATATTAAGTTTCTCGCTGTTCTCATTTCTACTACTTCTCATTACCTTCGTCTTTCTCCGATTTACTCTCAAACCATACTGTGTACTCATTAGACTGTTCATTCTGTTCAGCAGATCATTTAATTCTTCTTCACTTTCACTCAGGATAGCAATTTCTATGCTATGACAGTTAATACAATTCCGTGTAGTGCAACGAGCAGCATCCCGTATTTTAACGAATTGTACAGCTGAGATACTCAAACTATTATGAATCAAACGCAGTAGAATGCGACGTACGGAATACAAAACTCGATGTCTTCCTGGATCAAAATTTTTGTCGTCACTTGAAGAACACCAACATTCACATTATTAGCTTTTCTTTATTTTAGTATATTTCATATTTTTATCTTTTCATTTCGAAGGATCGAAGTTTGAACCGTTTTTGAAACTCTTTCTATTCCAATTCATTTGAATGTTTTAAAAAAATGGTAATGAAACAGACAGTATTTTTATTGAAAGTTCTTGGCAAACTAAGGTCGCTACTTGTTAAGACGTATTGAAACGGCAAAGATATCTGTATGGGCAATTGTGGAGTTTTTAATAGTAGGACACACGTAACGCTTAGGGTTGGTTTCAGCTAGTTGAGTTTCTGCCAAGGAAGGCAGCGTTATGGATTGGGTCCCGAGTTGGAATGCAGTTGCAGTGCTTAAAACTTGGTTATAAAATTCCATCACAGTCACGTAGAGACGTCTCTGTTCCATTATAACTTCCTGATAAAAAGTTCCGGTAATAAAATAAAGAAGGTTGTTGTAATGTAGTAGTTGTGGAACTATTTAAGTATTTTTTTCTACTTTACAATGACCGCGGGGACGAACACATGAAAACAAGTGAAGAGTTACAGCGTTAGCGGTTTTGAACGATTTAAAACAGTAATACTCAGACTCGAACGCAATATATTCGTCAGCACACCACACTGACATAAAAATACAAGTTATTAGGAACTGTTGTGCATCACGTGCTGCCCACACACATCCGTTATGATAACATGCGTTTCATGTGTGCAAATTTAGAATAGATTTCCTGCTGGGTGTTCGCTCTGTGTCAGGTATATGATGCAAAGCGTAATTGTTTCCATTTCCCGTGTAATAGTTCCCTAAATGACAGATGTATCGGAAAAGTGTTTCAGTGTCGAGCACAAATGTCTGGTTTTGGTATCACATTGTGGCCAAGCGACCCCTTGTGATGATGCCACATCGGCACGGTATATATAACTGCTCTAGTTTCGTTTGTCATGCAACCAATAATACTCTCCGAGTCAACAAGGAGCAAAAGCCTTCGAATTGTAAACCGGTGTTGCCGAATCGGTGATCAAACTGCCAGCCTAGAAATAAACAAACACAAAAGCAAACCGCAAAACAAACTGTTTACAGTGGTCTACTAGATGCGCGTACATGTTGAAAACTGCCTCGGGAAAATATTCGAAATAGACTGTTAATTGGCGCCACGTTCCGTAGTAGCCAACTGGGAAATTAGCTGTTTACCGCCTCTGCGGAGCGCCGTGTGACAACGCGCACTGTGTGGGACCTGGAATCTCTGGGTTTACGTGATACCGTCAAGACACTGTAAATAATTGCAGTCTACTATTCGCCTGTTAGCACTTCATGTTACAATTACAAACGACATTCGTAGTAGTAATGAGGTAAAACATACAAATTAAATTCCTTAAACAGTGAAGCCAGATGTCGAGTCGCTTTTAAATTCTACGTACTCGCTACATTATTTATATAATCTGTAGCTGATCGGATCAGGTACCAATTGTTCTTAATTTTTTTTTCATCGCCTTTCCTGCATTGCACCCTGGGACTCTAAAACGGAAAGAGGTTTTCCTTTTTGTGAAATACGAACTAAGCACTAAATGTATGTTTCGTAAAAAAAAAAAGAACTTATTTGTAGCATCGTTTTTATTATTTCATTCTCAATTTCAGCGTCTACGTAATACTTCAAACTGAATTTTGAAAGATAATATCGTTTAAATGGTCTTCCAGTTAAATATACTACAGGCCCATGCACTGGAACTAAGAAGAAAATCATCATATGTTGATGGATCAGATTCTTAGAAACCGGTTGTAACAAGCATATATAAACGAAAAGCGAGTTCCATTGCTGAAATTATTTATTATTAATAGTTACAGAATTATAAGCTCAAATGGGAGAATTACGTATTGTTACGTACGCAGAGTCAGTCAGCTTAGTATGACATTAGTAGTACAGCACTTGTAATTTCATGCATTGTTTTGTTTCACCAACGCACTTAAAATCAGTTTCTGCTTTAGTAGGCCTACTTAATCAAACAACATTACTGTTGTTATTTTCAAAAAATACTTCTACTTTTAATATACTGATTTGGAGAAAACATCAGCACTTTTGTAACTTTCATAGAAGAGAGAAGGAGAAAGTTCTATGTCAAGCAAAGGGGATACCCAAGTCTACTTAAAGGTTCATTCACAGTCACTGCTGCTAAACAACTGAGGAGTATGTGAGAAATCTACCCCAAGTGTGAACAATAAATCCATTCGGAATTTTAATTCTGCTGCGTTCCTTATTTCACACAAGGATTTTTACTACATACTGCATGTAAAAATGTGCCCTTAACCCTTAGCTGCTACGAATGTTGACAAGAACACGATTACTATATTTTTTATGCATAAAACCACTGTTCTAGTGAATATTTATTTTCATGACTTCCTGTTGTTCGTTACACTTCTTGGAAACAGATTTTACGGAAATTTGCATTTTTTAAACAATGCAGAATGTTAAACATTTTGTGAACTAAAGCACAACAAAATTTGCAGTTTATTTTTATTTTATGAATTACTAAAAAACAGCACGTATTTACTTCTCTACTCACTCACAGGTTATCATCTATGAGATGGTATTACACAAGTGGAAAAACACACTTAAGTTACGACAGATTATATTTGGAATCAACTTTGAGTTTACTACTCATCGTTTCAGCCTCAAAGCGATTATTCCATCCTATAATTCTATCAAGGGAGAAATTTCGCTAAATTTTTATTTTAACAATCACCTTATGTATTCTTCTGAGGCCTTGAATAAAATTTTAATTGCTTTCAATCTGCATGTACTTCACGCAGACCTTCCTACAATTCTTCAACCAAATCGGAACACGGACACGGATATATTGTTTTCCACTTCAGACAAGGACTACAAAAGGTTGATATTATCTCCAAAACAACGATTTTTCTCCGAGACTTTCCGAAATATGTTGCAGTTCAGGCCGCTGGAAGACAATGTTCAGTTGCCTTGCTCTTATGTTTATTATTGACTTTTGTTTTCTCTGTTGAAATCATCCTTCTGTTCTTATCGAAGAAGTACGCTTCTTCATCGTCGTCACCTGTCAAAGCTTCATCGCTTTCAGTTTCCTTTTCCGAATTAGTATCGTGATCATTAAATACTCGAAATCAGGATCATTTTCACTATCATCAAAGTCTCCGTCTGAGAATTCACTGAGGCATTCTTGAAGACCCACATCAGTCTCGCATAGAAATCATTGCATCGGAGGTCTAGCTTTCTTCATCACAGAGAAACGGTAACGTTAAACAAAAATCTGACACGCAAACACTATGGTACGTCTGTGAGATCTCTCAAGCCCCAAAAACAAAAACAAATTGCAAAAACAATGCCAGGTTTCTGGCAAGTGTAGCTTGTCATCCAATAGGAATGTACAGGAAAGAGTCTACTTCACCTCACAGGACGTATGAAATATCACAAGAAAAAAAACTGTAGCTGTCTGAGAGGCCATCATAGTACAGGGTTATTACAAATGATTGAAGCTATTTCACAGCTCTACAATAACTTTATTATTTGAGATATTTTCAAAATGCTTTGCACACACATACAAAAACTCAAAAAGTTTTTTTAGGCATTCACAAATGTTCGATATGTGCCCCTTTAGTGATTCGGCAGACATCAAGCCGATAATCAAGTTCCTCCCACACTCGGCGCAGCATGTCCCCATCAATGAGTTCGAAAGCATCGTTGATGCGAGCTCGCAGTTCTGGCACGTTTCTTGGTAGAGGAGGTTTAAACACTGAATCTTTCACATAAACCCACAGAAAGAAATCGCATGGGGTTAAGTCGGGAGAGCGTGGAGGTCATGACATGAATTGCTGATCATGATCTCCACCACGACCGATCCATCGGTTTTCCAATCTCCCGTTTAAGAAATGCCGAACATCATGGCGGAAGTGCGGTGGAGCACCATCCTGTTGAAAGATGAAGTCGGCGCTGTCGGTCTCCAGTTGTGGCATGAGCCAATTTTCCGCGGGCTACGCGTGAAACTTACCCGCACGCGTTCAACCGTTTCTTCGCTCACTGCAGGCCGACCCGTTGATTTCCCCTTACAGAGGCATCCAGAAGCTTTAAACTGCGCATACCATCGCCGAATGGAGTTAGCAGTTGGTGGATCTTTGTTGAACTTCGTCCTGAAGTGTCGTTGCACTGTTATGACTGACTGATGTGAGTGCATTTCAAGCACGACATACGCTTTCTCGGCTCCTGTCGCCATTTTGTCTCACTTCGCTCTCAAGCGCTCTGACGGCAGAAACCTGAAGTGCGGCTTCAGCCGAACAAAACTTTATGAGTTTTTCTACGTATCTGTAGTGTGTCGTGACCATGTGTCAATGAATGGAGCTACAGTGAATTTATGAAATCGCTTCAATCATTTGTAATAGCCCTGTACTTAAGAGTTTAGAATTTGTGAAATTAGATTTCCGTAGAAAAACCGTGCAATAATAATCAAGCAAAAGTTTTGTACAATCTGAACAACACTTATTGCTAGAACTGTATGTGGCACCGTTTCCAGAGATATTTCTTTTCCTTTTACTGCTTCTAATAATCAAAGCACGATCGTGATTCGCAGCATTCGTACAGCTTAAAGTGCGTTGCATTGCTGACTGTAGTATCACGGGATCGCGGCAAGCAGCACACCTTAGGTATGGCGTCCCGTATTTCCTTAAAACAGTGCAGACGAGCGGTGAGCGACCAGCTGGCTCATTAACAACGGGCACGGTCAATTGCTTCCCCTTTCGTCATATAACAGAGATGAGAGATACGTCTGAGGGACCTCCACGTCGACGGGAACCTCCCCCATCATAAATATTTATGAGCGAATATGAAAGCGGGTGACAGTGTGATTTCTTGTCTGGACCTGCTATCAGCCACGGGAAGCAGTTCGGTGTTAGTTTAAGCACTGCTGCTGGCCAAATACCTCACGAAAGCGCACCTGTTCAGTCACCTGGATCACGCTAACGATTGTCCGAATCTCGGCTTCAGTATAGGACATGAGAAACCTAACTCGCTTTTGGCCAGTGGGCTGAAATTAAAATACTTAAAGTAACTTTTGGGCATAATTATCAGAGCGACCGTAAATACGCTCCACCGGTATTGCATCAACGAATTTGCAGATTACTCATTTGCTCAAACAGTCAAGTACAGCTACTTTTCATCTTCCTATAATTGTTAGTCTGGGAAATAAACGAATCAACCTACAAACAAACAAAAAAATGGTTCAAATGGCTCTGAGCACTATGGGACTTAACTGCTCTGGTCATCGGTCCCTTAAAACTTAGAACTACTTAAACCTAACTAACCTAAGGACATCACACACATCCATGCCCGAGGCAGGATTCGAACCTGTGACCGTAGCGGTCAACCTACAGACATATTTTGTATAATCACAGTCAGTAATGTCTTATGGAATAATTTTATGGAGTAACTCATCACTTAGAAAGAAAGCACTATTTGTACAAAAACAAACAGTAAGAATAATATGTGGCGTTAACCTGCAGTCATCTTGTAGGTACTTCTTCACGGAGCTAGGCACTTTAACAACGCTTTCAAAATTATGTAAACTCGCTAATAAAATTTCCCATAAATAATTCCATCACAGTTTGAGAAGAATAGTGTCGCCCACAACTAGAACACCAGAAGTAATAAATGATGTTTATTACCCGTTATTAAAGCTGTAGCTCGTGGTCTTGCGGTAGCGTTCTCGCCAGGGTCCCGGATTCGATTCCCGGCGGGGTCAGGGATTTTCCTGCCTCGAGGTGACTGGGTGTTGTTGTGTCGTCTGCATCGTCATCATTCATCCCCATTACGGTCGTAGGAAGGCAATGGCAAACAACCTCCACTAGGACCTTGCCTAGTACGGCGGTGCGGGTCTCCCGCATCGTCCCCTACGCTCCTCGGGGTATAGGACTTTATCATCATCATTAAAGCTGTCAGTGATCCAAAAAGGAGTTGAGTATGGATCAACAAAATGTTCTGATAATTTGCCCAGTAACATAAAACATCTGATAGGTAGCAAAGCAAGTTTTAAATTGAACGTAGAAGCATTTCTTCTTGACGACTCCTTCTGTTCGTTAGACGAAATTTTAATGAAAAACTGGTAGGCTGTAAAAGAGCATGTGGTTTTTAAGTGTAGATACATGAGTAAGACTGAGAAACAATGTTGTCATCAACGTCAAAATTAATCATCTATAAACACGCTGAAAGCGGACTCCTTATATACATCGTTTCGATAAAAAATCGTTCAGATGCCGGCCGGCGGTTTTTGTGTTGTAATATCTTTGCTTTCAAGGCAGAACAAACGCGTACACACACAAAAAATGCGATCACTAAAATTACGGCGCTACAGCTCTTAGTTTTGGTATAGTGTAAAATTTTACGCGACTGTTTCGAACAAACAGGTAAATAGTAGTTCCAAAGTTCCGTATGTTATTTGTGAAATATTTTGTTCTTATCCATTCCTCAGACTTCAGTTTCTAACGCTGGAAGTTCTATCCGCTATCTCGACGTGATAGGGCGTTTTCACCGACCGAGGTGAACTAGAGTTTGGGAGAACGGAAATACAGATTCTCGTACGCCTATCCATATTAAGATTTTCGGTAGTTTGCTTAAGTTTGTAAAGATAAGTGCTGAAGTCGTTCCGTTGAATAGAACACCGCCGATTTCCTTTCCCATCTTACCGCAATCCGAGTCTGTCCTTCGTCTGCTACCACTTAGTCGACGATGGTACGTTAAGCTCTAATCCTTCTTTCTCCGAGAATATTCGTGTGCTTCACTAAGCAATTCTGCGTACGACAATAATGGTAAGTGGAATGGTTTTTTCTTCTTTTTTTCAACATATCGAGTCACAGATTCAGAAAAAAAGGTAGACTAAATTGTTTTTTGTATAAGGAGCAAACAAATGGAAACGAGATAGATGGAAAGAAGTAAGTAAACTGTTTATGATTTCAAAAGTTAATCACCATAACTGTTAATACGTTATCCCATTGCGAGACAAGACTATCATTGCCTTGATGGAGAAACGTTTGCCGCTGCCTACAGAACCATGACTGTACCCACGCGCGCAGCTCTTCGTGCGAAGAAAATCGACAGCCACGAACGTCTTTCTTCAGGGCTCCAAAAATATGGAAATCGCATTGGGAGACATCGGAACTGTATGAAGGATGTGTAAGGGCTTCCCAGTGAAACTTCTGTAGCGTATTCTAAACGCCAAGGACCATTCTGTTGCAGGATAATGCTCGCCCATATGTCGCCAAGGCTGTTTCGAATATACGCTGCAGGAGTTTCGCTGGGAAGCCCTTACAGTCTCTGTCTCTCTTCTCTCCAAGCGATTTCCATATTTTTGTACTCCTGCAGAAAGGCATTCCTGGTCGTCGATTTACTTCTAATGAAGAGCGCCAAGCTTCGATACGATCATGGTTCCGTGGTCAACCGCAAACTTCTTTCCATGGAAGGACTGACCGTCTCGACTCACAGTGGAATAGACGTTTTAAGTCATGGCAGCTACCTTTGAAATAATAAACAGTTTGCTTACTTTTTCAATCTGTCTTGTTTTCAATTGACTGCCTATTATAACTTTCCGACTCGTGCTTCAATATTATAGGAAGTGCTATATTTCATTTGTGTTACAAGTGGTCCTGTTAATACTGCCGCCGCTGTGCCACTTCTCAACATTTTACCACAGCAATTTGTACCAAAAACGAAGCATTTTAATACATATATGTCTACTGAACCGGTGCACTGGAACTTTGTATTTTTATTGCACGCATATTACAGTACAAAATCTAATTTTGGAAAACAGTATTCCAATATTGCATCTGCTAAGTTCATACTGTGACACAGAAAACGATCATACATAGTATTTATTGACGATTCGTAGATTTTGGTTTCAGTGGTTTTCTTAAATAGATTACGGTGATTGCCGGTATGGTTTCATTTAGCCGGACAGAGAAGTACCGCTGTGGGAAGGCACTGGACTCTCGTTCAGGATGAGTGAGACCCAACTCCCCGCCCCGCCATGCCGCTAGAGGTTCTCCTTAGTTTTTGTAAATGGACTATGGTAAATACAGGCTGGTTTGACTCAAAATATAATATCCGGTAACCTCCACTCTCCTTTTCCAATCCAATCTAGTGATTTACCTCGTCGTCGATGGGACGTACGACCACAATAATCCTTATTATTCCTTTCCACTGAAACGGATAGTGATTTTCTTTCTCAGAAGGATAAGACAGAAGTGGTATTTTTTTCGGTAGCATTTGGGGAAAAAAGCTTTGATACATAATTGGAAACACTGGAGGTATTCTTATAGAAAACGTGAAAAAAATGAAGGTGCTGGTTCCAAAATATATATTAATTTTTACATTTTCAAATCACTGTTAGTGGCTTACATCGCATTCGACATCATTTTACTCATCCGAAAAATATAGTTTTCCAAGCGGTTAAATTTTTGCAAGTCTAGTATAGACACTTCAGTAACGTCGTCCCTACACCCATTTCATTAATACATAGTTACGTTTATGTGACATAACAATTTTTCAACGATTAATGAATTTACATTTTCCAATTTTCTTGCAAATAGTTAAACTATGGTTGTAACCTCATGTAAGAAAACAAAATTTGTGCGAACGTTCTAAAATGTATGTAATAAACAGACGTAGAATTTTAAAAGTCAATTTCAAATCTTCTAAGACTGTCTTATTTGACTTCCGCTCTCCAAATCCTCGCTAGTCAACAACAGACATAAACACAAAATACACGAAATAGACGACAACAAACTTTTAAAAGGTAGATGTTTAAATAGAAGTGTAAGTCTCCTATTAAATGTGAAACAGAAATGATCCTTTACATCTGAAAAATACGGGTAAGATAAGAACCTTGTCTTCCTTAGCTCACGCCTCTATGAGACGTTTAATTTTTTTCCCTACGTTACAATGACAATAAGTTTAACACAATCACTATCCAATGTCAGTACGGAAGTTTCTTACTCTTCTTATCACTTTTTAATCGATCTGTCTTGCTAACCTCATATATATGTAGCGATGACGGCAGCTAAAGACTTAAACACAAGTGTCGATCTCTCACCATACCTCTCCCTCTTATGCCTGACGTTTCCATATTCTTTGTCCATCTATGAATGAGTTCTTTCAGAAAATGCTACACTTCGCGTGATTGGGCACTTCAATAAGTTTCTTGATTTTCTGACGACTTGATAGGTGCCGTTAATTTGGTAGAGCGTAGCACGTTTCTTATTTCCGTAACATTTCCTTCTGTGAGACCAAAATCATGCAACGTGAATAGTATGTGGTGTGAATTTTCCGATGTCTTGCAGAAACCTGTTTGCAGATCTTGTTATACCTACTACTACTACTACTATTACCACTACTACTACTACTACTTGCTACTAATACTTAATATATTCAGTCCTTAAAGAGGTTTGTGGTAGATAATAGAACTCCCTTTTACAAGTCCGTCTTAAATGACCATTGAACGCTACTTACTTTGCTCGAGAAAAGCGTTTCAAAAAGATCTTGAAGGATTTAATGGTAGCCAACTATTTCTATCACGTTAATGAATTTCTTAGCAGATAAAGTTGACGTATGTGTTCTTAACTATATCACTTACCTATATCACATAACGTAAGCTTTGGCACAGTAATGCGATCTGTGTAAGTATGTCTGTAAACTGTTAATATTCTGTAGACGCTCTGATTTTAATACTCTTTGTCATTAAAAATTTTTATTTCTCAGGTTAACTATAATGTAAGTAAGTTACAGGACGTGCGAAACACTGGTCCGATGTAAGAGAAAACGTGCTGGCCCTAATCAGATTAGTTTGAATGAAAAAATATATAAACAAAATAGTTTATTTGACGCTGCTCTCATATAACAGCCTAGAAATTACCTTATGCATATACCTTATACATATTACCTTTTAGGATTTTAAATATGTTCACTTTTTTTTACTTATTCCACATCTTTGAAGACCGTTTGAACTGTTACCTGAGAAAGAAATATTAAAGTATCAGTTCTGTTATAAACATAAGTTAAGTACTCATATTTATGTTTTTTCTGACATATTCCACATTCTCAGGGATTTGCAAACTACAGGTTTACGTAACGAACAGCGTACTTAATATAATCCAAAGTCAGAAGAGAAAGAAAACGTTGTAAGTTCCCGCCTTTTTATTGCATCAGTGTTGGTAAAGTGAAACATAATCTGCTCGCATTCGAAGTGTACAGGCCATTCTATTGTCTGTCTTTCAATCCCTGCGTTTGCCTCTGTGTGCCAACAGAAGAAAGGAGAGAGATGAATGAGGAATTATGTAGTTATTTACTGGTAACAGAGATGACAAGAAAGAAACATGTTGAACAATTTCGTTCCGTGGAAAGTGATAGCGAGTCACGCGGCAGTAGCATTGTGTGATGTGATTATTACAACAGGCACGCAAGACGCGTTCCCCTGCTGACAGATGACAATTATCGCGCTAAGTTCTCCTTCGAGGAATTCGTCTGCTTGGTAAGGCTTAAAATGAAGTTGCTGTTCACTCTGTGCAAACACTTAAAGCTTTGTTTCTTCCATTACATGGAAGCTGCATCACATTTCTCGTCGCATATCTGATATGCGGTTGGCTGGAAAATTAAGAAAACGTTACCTAGCAAACGAGCAGTTATTTTTAAGAGCGTCTTGCAACCTGCGCTATCTGAAATGAAGGGCCAAGTATTAAGGCAGTCGAGAGATTCACTGGGTGCTTTTAATGTTAGTTGTACAGTTTCATTTGTGCCAGATATAGAACGCGACAGAGCTGATTACGGCGAGGTCAGCTGAGGCACAAATTGTTACACCAGAAATGAAACTTCTAGATCTTCTAGGTACCTAGTGATGCCCTATGTATCATGTTAAGTTCGGACACTGCGTTTCTCAACCATACCTTTATGATTCTTGCGATAGTCATTATCTTTCTCGTTGGTATGAAATGTCGAAGGATGATCGTTAGTCGCGACAGAAACGAAACTATGTTTATAAAACAGCTATGTGATTAAATATCTCAAACAGTCGTCAGTATGTTACAGAAGTTTACATACCGCGGATGGTGTGAAAGTCGCTCAGGTCTTGCGGTCAATATTATTTTCACCATTACATTGTTATATGTATGCCGTGTCCGTATCTGTGCAGTCACAATGTCTGCAACTTTGAAGACACGACTTAGATCCTGGTATTATCAAGCACTTTTTTATTCTTTTATTTACATTTTAGTTTATTTTCCTTTCTTATAGAAGGTCTGGAATGTCCCCCTCCAAGCAAGGAGCCTGGGTTCGTATCTGGGGTTCAACGTTTCTAACCGTTCCCCCCTATACAAGAAAATAAGTGTCTGGCGCAGTTGTTAGATC
The DNA here is from genome assembly GCF_023864275.1 of Schistocerca cancellata. Classification (NCBI taxonomy): domain Eukaryota; kingdom Metazoa; phylum Arthropoda; class Insecta; order Orthoptera; family Acrididae; genus Schistocerca; species Schistocerca cancellata. The sequence goes on along the minus strand of NC_064629.1, from coordinate 815,196,692 downwards.
GGTTACAGCTGCTACAATGGCAGGTTACCAAGATATAAGTGAGTTTGAACGTGATGTTATAGTCAGCGTACGAGCGATGAGACACCGCATCTCTGAGATAGCGAAGAAATGGGGCTTTTTCCGTACGACTATTTCACGAATGCACCGTGAATATCAGGAATCCGGTAAAACATCAGATCTCTGACAGCGCTCCGCCGGGAAAGGATCCTCCAAGAACGGGACCAACGACGACTGAAGAGAATCGTTCAGCGTGAAAGAAGTGTAATCCTTCCGCAAATTTCTGAACATTTCAGTGCTGGGCCATCAACAAGTGTTAGCGTGCAAACCATTCAAAGGAACATCATCGATATGGGCTTTCGGAGCCGAAGGCCAACTCGTGTACCCTTGAAGTCTGCACGACACAAAGCTTTACGCCTCACGTGGGCCCGTCAATACCGACGTTGGATTGTTGATGAATTGAAACATGTTGCCTGATCGAACAAGTCTTGTTTCAAACTGTATCGAGCGGATGAACGGGTACAGGTATGGAGACAAGCTTATGAATCCATGGATCCTGCATGTCAGCAGGGGACTGTTCAAGTTGGTGGAGGCTCTGTAATGGTGTGCGGGTGTGCTGTTGGAGTGATATGGGACCCCTTATACGTCTAGATACGAATCTGACGAGTGACACGTACGTAAGCATCCTGCCTGGACACCTGCGTCCATTCATGTCTATTGTGCATTCCGACGGACTTGGGCAGTTACAGCAGGGAAATGCGACATCCAAAACGTCTAGAATTGCTACAGAGTGGCTCCAGGACACTCTTCTGAGTTTAAAAACTTCCGCTGGCCGCTAAACTCCCCAGGAATCAACATTATTGAGCATATTTGGGATGCTTTGCAACGTGCATTTCAGAAGAGATCTCCACCCCCTCTTACTCTTACGGATTTATGGACAGCCCTGCAGGATGCACGGTGTCACTTCCCTCCAGCACTACTTCCGACATTAGTCGAGTCCATGCCACGTCGTGTTGCGGCACTCTGTGTGCTCGCGGGGGCCCTAGACGGTATTAGGCAGGTGTACCAGTTTCTTTGGCTCTCCAGTGTATATAGAACGTCTAATTTTTCGAGATCTATATTTCGATATCTAATATTTCGTGGGAAGGGCTATTATCCAACGCTGTCTACTCTCATTCAGATTTTACACTGATCCTCTATATCACGTCTGGTGCCCCTCTAGTAGTGTCTCTCCTGATAAGTGCGCAATACTTTCCTACAGCTTATAAGTTTTTTCATTATGTAGTAAATTTTAAATTTCACTTTTCTCATTTTTAATGATTTATATAAAGAGAGTTTGCTAGACGTTCGTTACATTAGGTACGGTGATCGGGATTACCTAGTTAAAGATGATGGGGGAAATCGGTTGCGCCATTATTACGGTAACACCCCGGCATTCGTCTGAAATGGCATACCAAAACACTGAAAACTCTGATCAGTATGAAACGAGAATTTAAAATCACAACTATCCGATCATTAGTCGATATTCCTAAACAACTACCACCGCGCTAATACTGGCATAGTCGTCGTAATATAGTAGTATCTTTATCAACATGCCTGCTGTGAACACAGGTTAGTTTTCCTTCCACTCCTGTGCATAAAAGTAGTTCGTTTCTAAGAAACTGTACATTGTGATTTTCGGATATAGATCAAGATTACCAACTCCTGATGTTTCCTTTGCGTCAGTAACATGATGCATTATACACACGGATGATTTTTCTTTAATTTTTGTGGTTGCCTATAAAAATCGTATTAACCATGCGTCCTGTGAATGATGACTTGCCTTTCGTTACATCTGTCGCATTTGATTTTTATTCTTTTTTTTCATGTTATACACACACTTCGAGGTAAAGCATTTTATAATCGGCACTTGCAAATAACAACAGTGGCTTCAACACATCACACGTACTTGGGAGGATAGAAATTAAATGCCATCATAACATGCTGACGAAATTTTATTCTTGGTTTCACTAAACAATATCAGTGGTTGCTAAAACATTTCTATAGCCGATTCCCTAAGCTGCACTTCACCTCCTGTGCTAACGACTACGAATTGACCGGACGCTGAACTGCAAATACCTTCTTTTCATTTTTGTTCGTTTCTCTCCGAAAATTTATTCCCTTCTTGCCTACTGAGAACTTCATCTTTTGTCAGCTGGATTTTACGTTGTCTCGAAGATTAATGTTTCGTCGATTTCCTAGTCATTGGAAAGGAAGCATTCATCTCAGAAATGAAGACAGAATCTGGTTTAATCGCCTATCCCGGGGATCACGTGGAGTAATTTCGGGGAAATCTCGGAAAATATAAATGAGGGCTACGGAGCTGAGTTATGAACATTTATCCCTTAATTTCTCTTGTGTCAGTAGATACTGAAAGTATTGAATTTCTTCAGATGCTTCTTAGGTTAGATTTCAACTAGTTCCCGTATCCAGGTTTGTCCTACAAAAGAATTACTATTAAGACATCACGAAGTAAGTATCGTTTTTCAGAAATATGTGGGTACTCGATTTCGTACTTCTCGTCTACGGCGTATTGTGAGCAAGCAGAAAAGTTATGAACTTCAGCAAGCATTAGGATGGTAATCTTTCTGTAACCCACTAGTGGGTGTAGCAAAGGTTGACCATACCGCCTCTCGTGAGGGTAGTCTCGTCTGTGAATAGGATGGATGACAGAAATCCCAGCACCATGGTGGCTTATGCAACGAACCAGCGACAAAAACACCGGTGCGGAGGCGATTCCGTAGTTAACAAGGCCTGCACGCGTTCTGTGTGATACGGATAGTCACAGCTGTCGTGGATAATGACACACACAGTCAAAACTGGCTCTGAGCACTATGGGACTTAACATCTGAGGTCATCAGTCCCCTAGAACTTAGAACTACTTAAACCTAACTAACCTAAGGACAGCACACACATCCATGCCCGAGGCGGGATTCGAACCTGCGACCGTAGCTGTCGCGCGGTTCCAGACTGAAGAGCCTAGAACCACTCGGCCACATCGGCCGGCCACTCACACAATCGTCTGGCTTACCCTATGCTAACGGTCAAGCTACCTGGTACTGATGCCGTGGTCGCTGTCATAGGTACTCTCCAAAATTGAACAAGCCAATACCGGGTTGATCCACCTCTGGCATTTATGCAAGCCATTATTCGGCTTGGCATTGCTTGATAGGGTTGTTGCATGTTCTCCTGAGGAATATCATGTCAAATTCTGTTCAGTTGGAGCATTAGATCGTCAAAATAACGAGATGGTTGGAGGGCCCTGCTCATAATGTTACGAACGTTCTTAATTGGGGGAGTAGGATTTGGCAAGCACGAAGACAAGCATTAGAAGAATTCGCCGTGTGCGTGTGGGCATTATCTTGCTGAAATGTAATCTCGGGATGGCTTGCCGTGAAGGGCAACAAAACGGGGCGTAGAATATCATCGACGTACCGTTAAGGCTGTGAGAGTGCCGTGGATGACAACCAAAGTGGTCCTCCTTTGAAAAGAAATGGCTCTCTAGACCATCACTACTGGTATCCCAGCGCTGTCCGGTGCGTCTCTACACATGTCTTTGGAGTGGAGTCTCATTGACTAGCGTAGAATTGGTTTCAGTGATGAATGCCGCTTCTAACTTACCCAGATGGTCAGTGAAGATGTGACTGAAGACACCTTCGACAGGGGTGGGACATCACCCTGACCTTCGCCCACCATACGGCCCGACAACCAGCAGTGCTGGTCTGGGCTGCCAATGCATTTCATAAAAAGACCCCTTTGGTTGTCATCCGGTGCACCATTGGAGCACGGCGGTTCTTCGACGATATGCTTGCCCTACATGGCAAGCCATCCTGGCTTACGTTACAGCATGATAATACTCACACACATACGGCAGAATTTCTACAATTTGTCTTCGTGCTTGCCGAACACTATCGTGTCCAAGAAGGTCGCCAGATCTGTCCCGAATTGAGAACGATTGGAGCATTATGGCCAGGGTCCTCCAACCATCTCCGGGTTTTGACGATCTAACATGCCACTTGGATATAATTTGGCACGATATCCCTCTGGAGGACAACGAACAACTCTATCATTCAGTGGTAAACCGAATAAATGCTTGCATAATGGCCAGAGGTGGACCAGCGCGTTATTCACTTGCTTGGTTCGGGAAGCTCTTTCTCTTGAATAAATCAGCCCATTTTTCTCAAATTGTAATCATTTGTTTGTCTTGTTTTCTTAGCGTGTATTTTATCTCCAGCTACACGTGGGTATACCTTCGTTGGGACGCATTTCCGTATATCGATATGACTTTTTTTAACCTTTATCCTCTTAGGGATGGTTTCCTGCAGTTTGTCTCCATTTAACAAAACCACCCTGCATAAATATTAAATCGAGCGAGTTGACACTGGAGTTAATTTACTTGATACATATTTCAGAAGTAGTGGATTCCAAATCGCTGAGAGATTATACTGGTGTATGTCCCCTTGGTATACCCAAAGGGTTCTAGGCTAATTATGAAATGATTTCTCTCAAAAGGCCTCAGCAGAACTTCTGCCCCATCGTAACACAGTGCAAACTTGTGCTACATTTCTAAAAGACTTCGTCACTGTCAGGACAGGGAGCCCAAACCTACGTGCCTTTTTTTAAAACAATCTATTTGTCTACATTTCATCGATTCGTTGGTTTTGCTTTTTCGTAAGAAGATTATTACCACGGTAAACTGAACGCGGTAGAGAAGATGCATGGAAATATAGCTAAAAGTATGCTCCTTATCTTCTAAAATTGTACCTTAGCTCCATCCTAAACGTTACTCCCACCTTTCTCAAAGTCTTCATACCCAATCCTATCATTTTATGCTCTAGACTTATACTGCCTTTTCCAATTTTGCGTCATCCGTGTTATTAGTTTTGTTTTGTAGATTCTTTCTGTTTTCGTCTATTTTTCTCTTAAACTTATCAGTACTAATTGTGAACCTTTTCTTACCTTATACGGCTTATAGCGTAGTTTCACTTTTCTCAGAATGTCATTTCTTCTGTTTGGATTTCGCTCTTCATTTATTGATTAAATCCATATGTCACTACGATATCCTAGACTCGGTACTGCCATTACTTCGTATATTTTAGTTCTGCAGTCTTTCCTGTTTTCAGTTTGCTCCTCTGACTAATGATAGCACATGTCCGTATATTTAATTCCATGGTATCGTCCTCGTAACTTGTGTACCAGTTCTTCAACAGTAGTGTCACTGATCACTACATTTGTCTCAACAACGTTTTTTTATTGTGAAGCAGTCAACGCCATGTGACAAATTCCTCTCTTGGTCTTTCTCTTGTGCAATTTTTAATTTAGTATTTTTACTTCTGTCGCTATTAAGAGCTATTATTTGTATATTGATTGTAAAACTTGAAATGAGACGATAAAGCTAGCCAATCCAACACAAATTGTGACCCATTTGTTATTTTGTGTCTTTTATCAAACACTTTTCATCTTTGTAAAAGCAGTATGAGATTCCAGATCATATTCTTATCGGCTTTCAGTTACTTGTTAGTCGTGTAAAACATAGATCAAAATTTTCTCAAGGATGAATGTCTATTTTCTAGTATTTGGCAGATAAAAAATACATTCGTGGCAATAGGCTGCAGTTAACTATAACTAAATATTTGTAACTACCTATTTGGGTCCTTTCTATAAAATACTTTCTGAAAGAATATGTCTGTAGGAAATATATTTAACATTTCGTAGTTAGTGTAATTAAACGTGTGCGTAACCAGTAATGAGAGAATTTTTAATGAGGTATGCACATTCAAACAGGAGAAAAAAATAAAAATCTGTGCAAATTTAAATGCAGTGACGACGCACATATACGTTTTATGCAAACTTTATAGAACGGCTGAATGGAGATTCGTTATGTCGCCGTTCCATCACAGTTAAGTGTTCTTTCTAATCATAGTTTATGATTCATCAAAGAGTATCGTTGCACTAAGCCCGAAGTACAATATGGTGGGCCATAGAACTGTATTGCATGCCATCAAATCGCTATAACGATCCTCTCAAACGGGGCGTATGAGTCTACACTCTTTATCCAATGTCACACGTAATATGACACTGGCCGTTTGTTGTTTGGCCTTCACATATCTTGCGGCTATCTTTCCATTAAGTTGCCGGCCGGTGTGGCCGTGCGGTTCTAGGCGCGTCAGTCTGGAACCGCGTGACCGCTACGGTCGCAGGTTCGAATCCTGCCTCGGGCATGGATGTGTGTGATGTCTTTAGGTTAGTTAGGTTTAAGTAGTTCTAAGTTCTAGGGGACTGATGACCACAGATGTTCAGTTCCATAGTGCTCAGAGCCATTTTTTTTTTGTCGTCAGGAACACTACCCGTTCTCTCAAACTTGCGAATCAAATTCTTGATAGTTAGCACACTTGGGCCGGCTGTCTTCATCTTGAACTCGGTCGCAAACTTCCTTTGAGCCACAGTTGGGCTGTTGTTGCTCGCATAGTAGACCTTCACAAGCGCTCTACGCTCAAACACGTTGTATCGTGAAATTTTCACGTGCAAATGGCCGACAACAACATGGCGCGTGCGCATGCGCATACTGATTCCCATTATGCTCACGGCCAACCGTGCAGTTCGAACGTGATACCGCAAACCGTTCAAAATTTATGACGATTTTATTTCATATAGTTCAATAATTGTCACCCTGTATGTTACATAAAAAGTGTATAGTTAAATTTCCGTGGGCACACTGTTCAAATAGGCGCAACAACAATACAAAAACCTCCAATGCAAGGAATTTTAATTGCGTAATTGTTTGTCACACATGCAAAAAGAGTTATATGACGGAATTTTTTTCATTTAAATCTCCTTTTCTGAAATAATAAATACCATATTTATACCTTTTTTTAAATTGATATCATTAACTGTGTCATTAATAAAGTCGCAAAAAAGTTGGTCTCTAATACATAATGAGATTATAAGTATCTTTCACTACCCGAAAGTTATCTGATGTGAAAAAACTAGGCACAATACATTCGAAACAATTTTTATCCAAACATGGATAATGAACGAGGATCAATGAAGTTTGTAACTTTACTAACAATAAATGTGGGGAAGGGAACAGTAGCAATACTTAAGAAATTATGCTATTCGGTAGGGAAAATTACATGAAATTAAAGAACGATGAGCCGGGCGGGGTGGCCGAGCGGTTCTAGGCTCTACAGTCTGGAACCGCGCGACCGCTACGGTCGCAGATTCGAATCCTGCCTCGGGCATGGGTGTGTGATGTCCTTAGGTTAGTTAGGTTTAAGTAGTTCTAAGTTCTAGGGGACTGATGACCTCAGAAATTAAGTCCCATAGTGCTCAGGGCCATTTGAACCATTTAAAGAACGATGAGAATTAAAAGTAAACAAAAACTCCGTCCAGAGACCGTGGCAGGCCCATCGGTACCGACCGACTGCCGTGTCATCCTCTGCCAATGGCATTATAGGATGAGATGTGGAGGGGTATAGGGCTAGCAAACCGCTCCCCTGACCGTTGACAGGTTCCTTGACCTGGAGCTGCTACTATCCTCAACTGCCATTGGCTCCGTTGCATTTCTCCCACAAAGGCAAAATCCCTGCCACTACCGAGAATCGAACCAGGGTCCTCCGCATGACAGTGAGCCGAACTGGCCACTCAGCTACGGAGGCGGATGAATGAAAAGCAGAATAGGATAAAAGAAATCGTATTTATGGAAAGTAAATTTCTGATATCAGGCGTTAAACTGGTATTAGGGACAAAATTGTCCGCAGCACACACTTTTCGTTAGTTAATCGGAAGTACATGAACATTAAATACCTTGGTAATTGAAACTTAAAGTGGGTGCTGTTAACGGGAGAAGTAGGGAAAGGAGCGGGTGACAAAAAAATGGAAAACCGTTTGAAACCTGTTCAAATACTGAAGGTTTCAACAATTTCTGGGCTGGACATGGATTATTCAATAAAGGGAATTGCTTGCTTGCAATATAGTTTGAATGATCATTATAAGTACGTTTGCAGTACAGAGAACACACGAAAGAGCAAAATGAGGAATGTACAATAACAGATTTATCAGGCAGTAAAATTTTCCATAGAAACAGTAATTAATAAAGTGTTATGTGCCATAGTCACATAACCGAATGATCCCCTTTGATGTAAGTGAATTTTTAGACATTTTGATAATAGTGACACGTTAGATGCCAGCATCCTCGATACGAATAGGTTATGTTTTCGAGTTACTTTGTATTATTATCTTTCTTACGACAATAATTGCGCAATAATTGAACTAATCCTATAAAAAAAAATTTCTGGAGTAATTTATGTAAATGTATGGACCAGAGTGAGGATGCGAACGCTTGTTGTTCCAAACAGAACTAGTTATGGCAGTTCCGAGATTTTTACGTTGCTAGTATAAACGGGCACCTTCTGTACAAGATGAGTTACTGGATGCAATGCTTTATTACATGCAGCCCCGCAGTACAGTCCAAACTGCTAACAGTTAAACCCTTTATTTGCTAGATGATGTCGGCATACTTCAAACTAAAGGAAGTTTGCTAGATGGACATATGCTTACTACTGAACTGAATTTCTCTGAGCATCTGCGTCAAGTTAAACCAGGATGAATGGATTGGGATTTGAGCCCTAGTCTTTCAAGTTCTTAACCACTGCTTGACCTTGTGTGTAGGTGTATGTGTGTGTGTGTGTGTGTGTGTGTGTGTGTGTGTGTGTGTGTAGGTGGGTGTGTGTGTGGGTGGATGTGTGGGTGGGTAGTTGGTGCGTTTAAAAGGTCTAAGAGAGAAATTGACAGAGAAAGAGACAGAGACAGAGAGAGAGAGAGAGAGAGAGAGAGAGAGAGAGAGAGAGAGGAGGGAGAGAGAGGGAAAGACAGAGAGAGAGAGACGGGGATGATTAGATGCAAGAGCCGTAGAGAGATAGAGAAGGAATGGAAGCTTATGAATGCTGTTTACACAGACGTAATACAGAACGACAAAGATTGCTGCCATAAGTTGGGTTCGATTTGCAAACCTCGTTTAATTACATGCCCGTATTGCTGCTCTTTCCACTCCCGCACATGATACGTGAGGAGAATAAGATGCCGTACTTATTGTTCCAGCATGGTTCATTTTCACGCGTCATTGCGTGAAATTAACGTAAGCGTTCCCTTTGTTACGTGGAAATTCACTCTCGGTGCAAGAAGTAGCTAATGATGCTACTATAATTATTCGCTTCAAAACGTAATTTACTTCTTGATTGTGTAGGCCATCTCCGTGTGATGCGCCCCCCTCCGCAGGCATCACATACGTGAATTGTGTTCTGCCAGCTCTGGCATTGCCATAGCTGCGGGTTTCACTCGTCTCGGGGCTAGCGCCATGCAGCCTAGGGCAACAGGGTTAACATATCGTAATTTTCAGAGTGATTCGTATTTATCACCTAATGAATATTGCTTCTCGATACGCAAGTCTCTTCTCACGTATTTATTCGGTATAACAGCTTCATATTCTTCGACCTATAGATTCGCTTTTATTTGCTAGGGAACGTTATAGTTATGATTTGTTATGAGCCCGTGTTATTTTTCGCAGCTTACGAGTTCAGAGAGTGTCGATTAGAACATTAGTAGAGATGATCCTTTGCTCTTTCAAACAGGATGAAACTAATTACAGAGGCAGCCCATAGCTTTAGTAACACTGCTTCTCTTAAGAAGGAAGGGAGTAAGTTTAGAGTTGAACGTCCTGTCATTAGGTAGGAGCATTTCGCAGTTGGACAAGGATGGGGAGAGGAACCTGCCGCTTCCTCTGCTGATTAAAGGGAGACATGGGAAACCTGAATCAAGACTGCCAGATAGAGATTCGCATCCGGCTCCTTCAGGTTACGAGTCCTGTGTCTTAACTTTCACTTCTCTGAGAGAGAGAGAGAGAGAGAGAGAGAGAGAGAGAGAGAGAGAGGGGGGGGGGAGAGGGGGGGGAGAGGGGGGGGGAGCCGCGGGATTATCGGGAACCTATATAGTAGCTGAGATAAACTGCTTTTAATCGGAGCAACGCGCTCCCATTAATTACGTAAATACAGTATTTCCAAAAACATTCTTATGTTGGTGTAAGGTCTGTCAAAATGAAGAAGGAGACTAGTTTTTTTGTACTGTATGCGTTTAACCTTCTGTGTACTCCAAAAAGCATGGTAGGTGGCATGAAATTCTTGCTAATAGTTAGCTCAGTTTTACGGTACCTGTGTCATATATATTGAAGAACCAAAGAAACTGGTACACCTGGCTGAAATCGTGTAGAGCCCCTGCGAGCACGCAGAAGTGTTGCAACACGAAGTCGCATGGACTCGACTATTGTCTAAAGTAGTGCTGAGCGAAATGACACCATGCATCGTCAGAGCTGTCCATAAATCAGTAAGAGTACGAGGGAGTGAAGATGGTTCAAATGGTTCAAATGGCTCTGAGCACTATGGGACTCAACTGCTGTGGTCATAAGTCCCCTAGAACTTAGAACTACTTAAACCTAACTAACCTAAGGACTTCACACACATCCATGCCCGAGGCAGGATTCGAACCTGCGACCGTAGCGGTCGTGCGGCTCCAGACTGTAGCGCCTTTAACCGCTCGGCCACTCTGGCCGGCAGGGAGTGAAGATCTCTTCTGAATACCACGTTTCAAGGCATCCCAGATATGCTCAATAATGTTCATGTCTGGGGAGTTTGGTGGTCAGAGGAACTGTTTAAACTCAGAAGAGTGTTCCCGCAGCAATTCTGTCACCTGTCAGAGTCGTATCTAGACATATCAGGGATGCCATATCACTCCAACCGCACACGCCCCACGCCATTACAGAGCCTTCACCATCTTGAACAGTCCGCTGCTGGGATGGAGGGTCCAGGGATTCATGAAGTTGTCTCCATATCCGTACACGTGCATCCACTCTCTACAATTTCAAACGAAATTCGTCCGACCAAACGACATGATTCCAGTCGTCAATAGTACGACGTCGCTGTTGACGGGCCCAAGCGAGGAGTAAATCTTTGTGTGGAGAAAAAAAATGGTTCAAATGGCTCTGAGCACTATGGGACTTAAATTCTGAGGTCATCAGTCCCCTAGAACTTAGAACTACTTAAACCTAACTCACTTAAGGACATCACACACATCCATGCCCGAGGCAGGATTCGAACCTGCGACCGTAGCGGTCGCGCGGTTCCAGACTATAGCGCCTAGAGCCGCTCGGCCACTCCGGCCGGCTGTGTCGAGCAGTCATCAACGGTACACGAGTGGGCCTTCCGCTCCGAAAGCCCATATCGCTTGAATGGTTCGCACGCTGAGACTAGCTGATGGCCCAGCATTGAAATCTGCAACGATTTTCGGAAGGGTTGCACTTCTGTCACGTTGAACGATTCTCTTCAGTCGTCGTTGGTCCCATTCTTGCAGGATCTTTTTAAATCCTCACTTCATTGTTACCTCGGAGACGCTGTGTCCCACCGCTAGTGCTCCGATTATAGCACGACGTCCAAACTCGCTTAAATCTTGATAACCTGCCATTGTAGCAGCAGTAAGCGATCTAACAACTGCGCCAGACACTTGTCTTATATAGCCGTTGCCTGTTTACATCTCTCTGTATTTGAATACGCATGCCTGTAGCAGTTTCTTTGGCGCTTCAGTGTAGGTTGGCACCGTCTGAAAAAAGTATACTAACACCTATTAGTGGACGTTAATATGGGGTGTCCACTGTATACTCCTGACGGCTTGAACTCTGCCGGGGACAGTTTCAGTGACGTGTCTGAATGTCTGTGGACGAGTGGCAGCACATTTTTTCTCAAGAGCCGAACCAGAGAAGGTAGTTATGTTGGGTGATGGCGTCCGGAGCGAATTCGAAGTGCTAACTCATTCGAAAGGTGTTCCATTCGGTTCAGGTCGGGACAATGGGCGTGCCAGTCCCATACAGGAATGTTATTGTTAAAAAAACGTTGGCCTGCAGATGGTGCTTTATGACAGGGTTCATTATCGCGTTAATACAATCACCGATTCCGAAGTGTTCAGATACTGTATGAACAGTGCTGTATAATGTGCTAATATTCGTCTGTATTTAGCGTTTTCTTAAGCGCAATGACAGGATCACACCCAGTCACGCTTAACAGCCCAATAGGGTAATATCGCCTCCTCAATTCCAACACTTCACAGGTGGTACTACACACATCTACATCTATACTCCGCAAGCCACCCAACGGTGTGTGGCGGAGGGCACTTTACGTGCCACTGTCATTACCTCCCTTTCCTGTTCCAGTCGCGTATGGTTCGCGGTTAGAACGACTGCCGGAAAGCCTCCTTGCGCGCTCGAATCTCTCTAATTTTACACTCGTGATCTCCTCGGGAGGTATAAGTAGGGGGAAGAAATATATTCGATACCTCATCCAGAAACGCACCCTCTCGTAACCTGGACAGCAAGCTACACCGCGATGCAGAGCGCCTCTCTTGCCGAGTCTGCCACTTGAGTTTGCTAAACATCTCCGTAACGCTATCACGCTTACCAAATAACCCTGTGACGAAACGCGCCGCTCTTCTTTGGATCTTCTCTACCTCCTCTGTCAACCCGACCTGATACGGATACCACACTGATGAGCAATACTGAAGTATAGGTCGAACGAGTGTTTTGTAAGCCACCTCCTTTGTTGATGGACAACATTTTCTAAGGACTCTCCCAATGAATCTCAACCTGGCACCCGCCTTACCAACAATTAATTTGATATGATCAAATCGTTCCGTGCGCATACACCCAGATGTGAAGAAGAATTAAATGATCTGCTGAACGGAATGAATAGTCTAATGAGTACACAGTATGGTTTGAGAGTAAATCGGAGAAATACGAAGGTAATGAGAAGTAGTAAAAATGAGAACAGCGAGAAACTTAACATCAGGATTGATGGTCACGAAGTCAATGAAGTTAAGGAATTCTGCTACCTAGGCAGTAAAATAACCAATGACGGACGGAGCAAGGAGGACATCAAAAGCATACTCGCTATGGCAAAAAAGGCATTTCTGGCCAAGAAAAGTCTACTAATATCAAATACCGGCCTTAATTTGAGGAAGAAATTTCTGAGGATGTACGTCTGGAATAAAGCATTGTATGGTAGTGAAACATGGACTATGGGAAAACCGGAACAGAAGAGAATCGAAGCATTTGAGATGTGGTGCTATAGACGAATGTTGAAAATTAGGTGGACTGATAAGGTAAGGAATGAGGAGGTTCTACGCAGAATCGGAGAGGAAAGGAATATGTGGAAAACACTGATAAGGAGAAGGGACAGGATGATAGGACATCTGCTACGACATGAGGGAATGACTACCATGGTACTAGAGGGAGCTGTAGAGGGCAAAAACTGTAGAGGAAGACAGAGATTGGAATACGTCAAGCAAATAATTGAGGACGTAGGTTGCAAGTGCTACTCTGAGATGAAGAGGTTAGCACAGGAAAGGAATTCGTGGCGGGCCGCATCAAACCAGTCAGTAGACTGATGAAAAAAAAAAAAAAAACTTTAGCCTCGCAGCCGCGCGGGATTAGCCGAGCGGTCTCAGGCGCTGCAGTCATGGACTGTGAGGCTGGTCTCGGCGGAGGTTCGAGTCCTCCCTCGGGCATGGGTGTTTGTGTGTTTGTCGTTAGGATAATTTAGGTTAAGGAGTGTGTAAGCTTAGGGACTGATGACCTTATCAGTTAAGTCCCATAAAATTTCACACACATTTGAACATTTAGTCTCGCAAACAATCACTGTACCAGAACTGTCACTGCAATTAGTCAGCAAATGAACATAAAAATTACCGTATCTGACTGATAAAAATGTTTGAAAATTCACACAAGATAGCACTTTAGTGAAACTTGTTACTGATACTGAGGCTCAATACTGATACTGATATTATTTTCACAAATACACCCGGACAATCACTGTGCCTTACGGTGGACATTAACTCTGATGGTAATTAAACTTATTGGTTTGCCCCTGCGCACGTAACTCTCGTCTATTCTGCTACCTGTTGCTATTAAGACAATGATGAGATTGTCAAAAATCAAATTTCATTTACCGTATTTCCGATGTGGAGTGCAACACGTTCCCTTACCAATTTTCACAAAATGCTTCTCAGTAAACAACTAGCGATGTGCAATGCCAGTAAGAAGACTCCAAACATAACTATGCTTCATTAAGTCATAGCAACAATACAGCCTTTCATAAAGATCTCACAACTAGACAAGTTAGCAAAATATTTTTTAATGATTTTCCTGTGTATAATTACTTCCCTTGATACTTGTTTCAATTATGGGACAAAACCATATGTTGCATTATAATACTTCTACAGTAAACTTCAACCATACGCGAAGTTCCAACAATAATAAATTGCACAGTTACAAATATATATAAAAACTGAATTACCTTAAAATTTCCCCTTTTAACATTCTTCTACTGATATAATCAGGTTTTCTTTCCTCAAAATACATTAGTACAAAATCATTAAGTAATGCTGCCTCCGCTACACGCCAGGCCAGCTTCCATCCTTTTCAAACCAACTACATAGCCAGACAGTCCAACACACACAGCACACTGCTACTTTCTGACTTACCATAACATCCTTGGTCTCAAAACACAGACTTGCAAAGAATATGATTATATCGATACTACAGATGTTGAGTACATTTATCAGATTCGCAATTTCATTCACAATTGTGCCCAAAACTTCATGAAAATCGACATGGCAAATAGGACAATCGCTTTCAAAGATAGTATTTGGAACGATCCCTGCTGTGGAAGAAATATTTGTGTTAGTACACGAAATTGTTACATCACAACTAAATTTGTTTAACGCAATGAAGATATAATAGTTCTTATTAAAATGTTTTGGGCATTCAATCGGCCACGAAATGTTGCATTACTTAATATCACTGCTAAAGGCCTTCGACCCCAGTTACCATTTGCATCGTGCGAGGATGTGGTGACCAGCAAATAGCTCAATTTCCGTCGCCTCCTCCCACGCAGCTTTGGTGACGTTCCAAATGCCATCTCGGGTTCTTGGCACGGACTTAGGACAATTTATTTTTCACACTACTCGTTTCCACTGCGCTCATACGTTTGCGATAGGATTGAGGTCTGGAGTAGCTGAAGGGCAATTTAGGAGTCTCTTTGCCGGCCGCTGGTGGCCGAGCGGTTCTGGCGCTACAGTCTGGAACCGCGCGACCGCTACGGTAGCAGGTTCGAATCCTGCCTCGGGCATGGATGTGTGTGATGTCCTTCGGTTAGTTAGGTTTAAGTAGTTCTAAGTTCTAGGGGACTAATGTCCTCAGCAGTTGAGTCCCATAGTGCTCAGAGCCACTTGAACCATTTTAGGAGTCTCTTTCTGCCCTGCAACCACATCTTTACCATCATTCACATGTCTGTTGAAGACAAGTCCGACTGGAAATAGATTACTGCTTCAGGAAGTAGTTATCGATCTTAAGGGATTGCGAAGATTCGTAATATCCAAATATTAGCCAGCATCAAGGAAGTCATTAATTCCATGACGCATTTCGTGTCCAGGTGAAGGCATGCAGTTCCATACTGTCACAGGCACAGGGCTATTGTGAGATGGTTATAGGATATATTTTGGCTCGCAATAGGACGTCACTGGGCCTGCTGTTTATACTGGTCCAGGACCATCACTTAAAGAGTAAAATACCGATCCGCCGGAAAACATTGCCTTTCATTAAATGTAAATATTATTGCCTCCGGCAAACGCTAGTTGGTAGAGTCGATGATCATCACGAAGTTTCTCCTAGACGACTGTACGTTTGAACTGAAGTCTGGACATCCGAAGATAGCGCAGAACCTAATCCAGAGACTTAGGAAATGCAATTGTGTCTCATCTACACTGCGTACATGAATTGATTTTGCCGTGATGTGTTCACCACCTTATTATCTTAGGTCAGATACATCATTCGCCTGTTCTAGTCTCCAGTTCTTCGATACCGTTCTGCACATAGTCACGCAGTTTGCTCAAGGGCGTCATATCTCCGCCAAGTCTGCGGCGTCATGAAATTCCTTTCCTCCACAAGAGCAATGACGTGGTCAAGCATGACAGCTTATTAATAAAGCAGCTTTAAGTGGGACGGCTTGAATCATGTACTACACAGGAAAAAATTGTAACTTACAAGGCTAGCAGGTAAACTCAGGCCATTGAGTACACGGCTGTAGATATTACTAACGGAAGTTCCATTCTTCTCTGTCCACCTTTTTCGTTTAAATTTTCTGTCTCCATAATCATACGAATATCAATAATTTACAGCAATACTTTTTTGTCTTCATAGAATAAATGTAGAACACTGAAAAGACCATTTGAGCTATATTAAAATGATATTAACTTTTCCAGTGTGTTCGCGGCGTAAACTACAAAACTGACACGTGACAAAATCATCATGTGGTGCAGTGAAGACTTTTCTGAACAAAAATTTCTGTTTTATCAGTTCTTGCAGAACTATCACTGTCTTCATCACAGCTGAGGTCCACTGTATTTGCTTTCAGACTATTGGAACTGTCGCAAGCTGAAATTTCTTTTTCGGTATCCACCAATGCAGCTTCCACTGACTGATTATCTTCCAGATTACCTGAAAATTGATTGTTCTTACCACCACTCAAGTTTCTCGAGATGTTACTAGGCTTTTTAACTTTGAATGGGTTTTTGGAAAGTTGTTCAATAGGCGAAGAAACTTTGAGAATTGAAACAGATTTCGACGATTCATCAGAACCCAAAAAAAATCTATTCTCCCATTGACACGTGACATTTCATGCCCGTCAGTGCCGCGGGAGAATCAAACCTGGCTTCGATTTCCTTTTGAAAAAGGAAGATTAGGGGTTAAGCTCCACATCTACGACGAAGTCATTATCGACGGTGCACAAACTCGCATTTGGCCAGAAATCACAAGAGAAACGACCCGTTTCCTTTCTAAAAGAACTATCTCGTTATTAGCCTTAGAGAAGCCATGGAAAATCTAAATCTAGATGACCGGGAGGGAAACTTAATTCATCTCCTCCCGCCTAGAAGTGTAAATATATCCCACTAATGTGTTTAAATTTCATACCTAAGTGTAACAGATAGTTGACTACCTCATTTTCTCTGTAACTGCAGTTCTTAGACAATAATGTTCCGTTCATTAATTCACAGTCGTTCATCCTATTTATTTTAAGACATTGATCAGTCCATGCGAATTTTTACTTCAAGGTATTTGCTGACAAGTTTTAATGTGTTGTGTATGCTAGTACAATGACTAAACCAGCAAATCCAACGTACCTTTTTCGTTTTACTTATACGACTGCATACTGGTGATAGTTGTGACCATAACCACTATGGCTGTGTTGCATTCTTATTAGATACGCCATTAGGTGCTGTTCTTTCCATACTTCAGTGCTGATCATGACGTGCTGAAAGTTTATAAATTAACTTTCGTGGGCCGTCGCTTGACAGATAGCAAGGGCGCGTAATTACAATCGTAGATGAAACAAAATGACTGGAAGTGTTAAATTTAATTAAAAGAAACTCAAGAAGGGAAACGTTTCCTTGCATGACGTATCTTATATCGTCATTTCCCTACACGCATTATACGGTTGAGGCAGTCGAATTGTCACACTTTATTGTTCTAATATCGACCTCTAAATTGATCCAACCGGATTTTGCTTGAATAAAATGGTTTCTCTTCAAAAATTGACATTTTAAGTTCATTGAGCATTTGTGTTACACTTTCGTGCTGCCATACAACCAGCGCGTCCCTCAATACATTCGTTTTTTGATGATTACGTAATTGATACCAGTCGCTGGACCAATACTCAGGGATTGGTCGCATTAGCGTCAAATATGTAATTTACTCAGAACCCTCTCAATAATTCTCAGCCTTCCATCGTCTCCCTTTGAGCTGATTTTACGTGTACACACTATTTCATATGGTTTGGTAGAAATGACCACAGGTATCTGAATCATTTTGCAGACTCCAGAATTCTTCTACTAATTACGAAATGAAATTACCACTAGATTTTTTTCTCTTTGTTATGGCCAATATCTTCGATTTATCCGCACACAGAACACCTGTTCCCCGGTACGCTAAGTCAAAATACTGCCTACGTCTTTCTGAATTCGCTTACCATACTCCAGCAACGATACGTTCCTACACACAACAATATCAAGAGTGAACAATCTTGGATTGCTGAAATCCTGTCTATTAAATAGTTTATGTATATGCAGAATACTAGTGGTCCTATAAACCTCCTTTTCAGTACACTTCATGCTAGCTTCACATTCATTAAACACTAATGACCTACCGCAGCTTTGCGCAGGTAAAACTAAGTATCTACGGTCGAACGAATTGTCTGGTGTAGCAGTAATAAACAATATACACCAACCATCCTCGCCATCCTCGTGAGTCAGCCCAACTATTAGTGGAAACAATAGCAAAATCCCTACAGCAGTTGCTGAGATTAGCCATCACAAACAAACAGATTCATTATTTTTTTAAATTCCAGTCTTCTATTTGTCCACCTCCCTCTCTCTCTTTCCATCTCCTCCTGCCCATTCCCTGTTCCATCTCCTCCTCCCAAATCTCTCTGTCCACCATCTCCTGACCCTCTCTCTGTACATCTCCTCACTTTCTGTCCGTCTCCTCCTCTCGCCTCTCTCATTCATCTCTTCCATCCCCCACTCCCTGTCCATTTCCTCCCCCCCCTCAATCCGTCCACCTCCTCTTCCCACTCACTCCCCTCCACATCCTCTTCCCCCTCACTCTGTATATTTCCTACTCCCCCCTCCTCTATCGCACAATTATCACCCGTTTCACAGTGGGAGGGTGGTGGTTTTTGCTCCGACAGTATTTCTTACCACACAGAAAGTAATATGCGTAACAAGTTTGTTTGAGATCAATCCGCCGGCCGAAGTGGCCGTACGGTTAAAGGCGCTGCAGTCTGGAACCGCAAGACCGCTACGGTCGCAGGTTCGAATCCTGCCTCGGGCATGGATGTTTGTGATGTCCTTAAGTTAGTTAGGTTCAACTAGTTCTAAGTTCTAGGGGACTAATGACCTCAGCAGTTGAGTCCCATAGTGCTCCGAGCCATTTGAACCATTTTTTTGAGTTCAATCAAGGGGTTTAAGCAGATGTTGAACACATGTTTATGTCACATACTTTGAACACATATACGTGTGCTTCTCTGCTGTTTTACACCATACGAGTCGAGAGGGGATGTTAAATTTACGTATGATATTCTGCCGAGTAGCCTGAATTTAGGTCCGGAAACACGTTGGCAAAATGGTTCGGGCACTGCATTCTCCAGACATGGTTGACACACTGAAAAGCACAAATAAGGGACAAATTGCACTTTGTACTTTTTTAAAAAAGTATTCCAAGTTAACCAAATACAGGAAATGATACCAACAGACTATTTTAGAACATTTTTACATCGTCCCATCTCAACCACGCCCATAGTTGCAGTGGTAATGGGGAATTTCACTCTCACAGTATTTTTTACACAAACAACAAGTCTGTACCTAAAAAATTTGATTGAAACTACTCCAGATGCTGATTTGTCCTTCAGTGCCACCCCTTTTTCATGCATATCTCTATGGGATGTAGGCGGTTCTTAACCCCATAGCACTTTTTTACATTTAACAAGCAACCAGTAAATCCCCGAGTCTTTAAAGAATCGAACTCTGCTGTATTAAGTTGCTTCAAACTTCTTCTTACTTCATAAATGAGTTGTTGTTGTTGTTGTGGTCTTCAGTCCTGAGACTGATTTGATGCAGCTCTCCATGCTACTCTATCCTGTGCAAGCTTCTTCATCTCCCAGTACCTACTGCAGCCTACATCCTTCTGAATCTGTATTCATCTCTTGGTCTCCCTCTACGATTTTTACCCTCCACACTGCCTTCCAGTACTAAATTGGTGATCCCTTGATATCTCAGAATATGTCCTACCAACCGATCCCTTCTTCTAGTCAAGTTGTGCCACAAACTCCTCTTCTCCCCAATTCTATTCAATACCTCGTCATTAGTTTTGTGATATACCCATCTAATCTTCAGCATTCTTCTGTAGCACCACATTTCGAAAGCTTCTATTCTCTTCTTGTCTTAACTATTTATAGTCCATGTTTCACTTCCATAAATTCGATGTTAAGCATCTGAGCAAGAAAAAGTTTAGAAAAGGTTTGAAATTGTCTTTAAGGCTTGTTGGAAGTCATTATGCAGTATTATTATTGAACATTTGACGTGTATAATCTGGGTAATTTGGGTTCCATTTTAAGAAAAGCTAGTTTTTCATGCTGCTCTATGTTTATGAGATCATATCTGCTGACCCTACCTAATAACAGATATGTCCACCTTTGGCACGGATAACAGCGACGATGTCTTGCGGTATGGAAATAATGAGCCTTGGTAGGTCGCTGAAGGGAGTTGTCATCACATCTGCACATTCGCAAGTCATCTAATTCCTGTAAGTTCCAGGGTGGGGAGAAGATGAGCCCTGACACCATGTTGAATCACATCCCAGGTGTGCTCGATCAGGTTCAGGTATGGTGAGCTGGTGGGCCAGTACATCAATTGGAACTCTCCACTGTGTCCTCCGAACCTATCCATCACACTCCTGGCCTTGTGAAATGGTACATTATCTTGTTGAAAAATGTCACTGCCATCAGGAAACATGATCGTCATAAAGGAGTGTACGTGGTCTGCAACCAGTGTACAATATTCGTTGAACGACACATTGCCGTGCATGAGCTCCACTTGACCCATTGATATCCAGGTAAATGTTCCCCAGAGCACAATGGAGCCACCACCAGCTTGTTTCCTCCCCACAGGACAGGTGTCGAGGAGCTGTTCTCCTGGAAGATGACGTACTCGCACGCTCCCATCACCATAATGACGAAGGTATCAGGATTTTTCAGACTGTTCAACGCTCTGCCACTGCTCCATCATCAAGTGTCTATGGTCATGTGACCATTTCAGTCAGCTACCGATGTCATGGTGTTAACTTTGGCACATGCATGAGTTGTTGGTTGCAGATGCCCATCATTATAAATCTTTGGTGCACTGCATGTTCAGATATACTTGTAATCTGCCCTGCATTAAAGTCTGCTATTAGTTCCGCCACAGTTTGCCGCCTGTCCTTTTTTACCAATCTGCTCAGGCTACGACGTCTGACATCTATAATCAAGGGTGGCTAGCCAACCACACGACGTCTGTACGTGGTTTCACTAACCACAGAACTCCTCGAACACCCAACAAGTTGTGCAGTTTCCGAAATACTCATGTCAAGCCTCCAGGGCATCATAATCTGCTCTCGATCAGACAGATCGCGTGCCTTCCCGATTCTACACACAGACAGCACGTTCAC
The DNA here is from genome assembly GCF_023864275.1 of Schistocerca cancellata. Taxonomy (NCBI): domain Eukaryota; kingdom Metazoa; phylum Arthropoda; class Insecta; order Orthoptera; family Acrididae; genus Schistocerca; species Schistocerca cancellata. The sequence continues at coordinate 815,175,304 of NC_064629.1, read as the reverse complement.
TGATACTGCATGCACTGTGCATGTTTCTGACCAGCAATAATTCCTTGCCAGGTGACGCTGCTATAGCCTGGAGAGGATTATATCGATAGCAGGTCGGTGGTCATAATATTCTGGTTGATTAGTGTAATTGTGCAGGAACATGTAGTAATGTGGCAACTGTCTGCAAAATGTGTTGCGAATAGCACTAAGTTTCATAACTTTGTGGGGGACGTCAGTGAGAAAATGTTTCTTGAAGGTTTGATATTATGTGTAAAGTTTGTTGGAAGTAGCCAAGTGCTCTTATTCTCAAATACTGGGTCAACATAGTCTGGATATTTGCACATGGTGCATTATGCTTCTTTTTCATCCCCAATTTTTAAGAGATATATTGAATTTACCCCCACAGCACTTCTTTCCACATAGCAAGTGATATGTGTATCAAGTTTTGTTGAAATCGATCTAGTAGTTTAGGAGAAGGTGTTGAACATTTATACATACATACATGCATGCATACATATATTTTTAAAAAATAGTGCGCTTTAACTGTGGCTTCATCCACATATGTGTTTGACAAATACGCTGCACCCATCTCGTCCTCCCACTATCTTGGTCTATCTTCTCTTCCTCCCTCTCTCTCTGACTATTTGTTCCTTTTGCCATCTATATGTTCATACCTTCTTCCCCACTTTGCTCATTCCTCCTCCCTCTCTCTGCCCATCTTCTCATCTCACCCTCTCTGCCCATCCACTCCTGACTCCTCTGCCCATCTCCTTCTCCTCCTCTCTCTTTTGGTCCATCTCCTCTCCCTATACATCTCCTATGCCCCTTCTGTCCATCTCTCCTTCTACCCCCTCGCTCTGTCCTCCCCATCCTGCCGCACTATCCCTTCCAGTACACCCCTCTGTCCATACCCTCTTGGCCCCCTCTCTGTTCAACCCTCTGTTCACTCCCTCCTTCCCCCTTTCTCTGTCCTTCATCTCTCATCTCACTCTTCACCTATCCATCGCCTCCTGCCCACTCTCTCTGTCCATTCCCTCCTCTATCTCAGACTCCCCCTCCTCCTCCCCCCCCCCCCCCTAGCCATGTCCATCAGCGTGTTTAGCCCTGCACAACAGGTTTATGAAGCAGGCTGATAGCACTCCTGTACAACACACCTGTCATGCAGGGTAGCCTACAGGTTGGTAGCTGGAAAGCCATTTTTTAACCATGACATAAGGCCGCCTTGCAAATCAGGTCGACATAGCTGGCCAGTACTACTCCTATACACCACACCTATTGTGCAGGGCGGCCAACCTATAGGGGTAAATGAGATATCAGGGAGAAGTTTATAGCGAAATTAGAATTATATATTAATACCTTCCGCTGCTGACGGGCGTTGATATATATCAACAGGGACAGGTGAAAATGTGTGCCCCGACTGGGACTCGAATCCAGGATCTCCTGCTTGCATGGCTGACGCTCTAGCCATCTGAGCCACCGAGGGCACAGAGGATAGTGCGACCACAGGGACTATCTCGCGCACGCCTCCTGCAAGACCCACATTCTCACCTTGTATGTCCACACACTACATTCGTAGTGTTCCTACCCAACACACTCATTACTCGTGAAAGGCACTCTTACCAAGTCCTGTAAGATTTCGGGTGATATATGTGCAACCACACAGAACAGGAAGGTCATGCCCAGTATTGCCAGAACTATACAGGGTGTTACACAAAGGTACGGCCAAACTTTCAGGAAACATTCCTCGCACACAAAGAAAGAAAATATGTTATGTGGACATGTGTCCGGAAACGCTTACTTTCCATGTTAGAGCTCATTTTATTACTTCTCTTCAAATCACATTAATCATGGAATGGAAACACACAGCAACAGAACGTACCAGCGTGACTTCAAACACTTTGTTACAGGAAATGTTCAAAATGTCCTCCGTTAGCGAGGATACATGCATCCACCCTCCGTCGCATGGAATCCCTGATGCGCTGATGCAGCCCTGGAGAATGGCGTACTGTATCACAGCCGTCGACAATACGAGCACGAAGAGTCTCTATATTTGGTACCGGGGTTGCGTAGACAAGAGCTTTCAAATGCCCCCATAAATGAAAGTCAAGAGGGTTGAGGTCAGAGGAGCGTGGAGGCCATGGAATTGGTCCGCCTCTACCAATCCATCGGTCACCCAATCTGTTGTTGAGAAGCGTACGACCACTTCGACTGAAATGTGCAGGAGCTCCATCGTGCATGAACCACATGTTGTGTCGTACTTGTAAAGGCACATGCTCTAGCAGCACAGGTAGAGTATCCCGTATGAAATCATGATAACGTGCTCCATTGAGCGTAGGTGGAATAAAATGGGGCCCAATCAAGACATCACCAACAATGTCTGCCCAAACGTTCACAGAAAATCTGTGTTGATGACGTGATTGCACAATTACGTGCGGATTCTCGTCAGCCCACACATGTTGATTGTGAAAATTTACAATTTGATCACGTTGGAATGAAGCCTCATCCGTAAACAGAACATTTGCACTGAAATGAGGATTGATACATTGTTGGATGAACCATTCGCAGAAGTGTACCCGTGGAGGCCAATCAGCTGCTGATAGTGCCTGCACACGCTGTACATGGTACGGAAACAACTGGTTCTCTCGTAGCACTCTCCATACAGTGACGTGGTCAAAGTTACCTTGTACAGCAGCAACTTCTCTGACGCTGACATTAGGGTTATCGTCAACTACACGAAGAATTGCCTCGTCCATTGCAGGTGTCCTCGTGGTTCTACGTCTTCCCCAGTCGCGAGTCATAGGATGGAATGTTCCGTGCTCCCTAAGACGCCAATCAATTGCTTCGAACGTCTTCCTGTCAGGACACCTTCGTTCTGGAAATCTGTCTCGATACAAACATACCGCGCCACGGCTATTGCCCCGTGCTAATCCATAAATCAAATGGTCATCTGGCAACTCCGCATTTGTAAACATTGCACTGACTGCAAAACCACGTTCGTGATGAACACTAACCTGTTGATGCTACGTACTGATGTGCTTGATGCTATTACTGTAGAGCAATGAGTCGCATGTCAACACAAGCACCGAAGTCAACATTACCTTCCTTCAATTGGGCCAACTGGCGGTGAATCGAGGAAGTACAGTGCATACTGACGAAATTAAAATGAACTCTAACATGGAAATTAAGCGTTTCCGGACACATGTCCACATAACATCTTTTCTTTATTTGTGTGTGAGGAATGTTTCCTGAAAGTTTGGCCATACCTTTTTGTAACACCTTGTATACTTATAAGGATATGGTGTCTGTTTTTTCGGACATAAGTATATAGTTCTGGCAAAACCAGCCATGACCCTCTTCTGTGTGGTTGCACACATATTACCCGAACTCATACGGGACTTGGTAACAATGTCTTGGGTAGGGACACTACGAGGGTGGGTCTCGCTGGAGGCGTGCGTGAGATAGTTCCTGCAGTCGCAATATCCTCTGTACCCTCGGTGGCTCAGATGGATAGAGCGTCTGCAATGTAAGCAGGAGATCCTGGGTTCGAGTCCCGGTCGGGGCACACATTTTCACCTGTCCCCGTTGCTATACATCAACGCCCGTCAGTAGCTGAGGTTATTAATAAATAATTCTAATTTCGTTCTAGACGGCTGCAGGTCATCAATGGTGTCTGTTATTTCACAAAAAGTGCTCGAAATTACGGGCTCCTGTTTGAATGCATGCCATGCAACAACGCTGCACTGACTGTCGCCCTCTTTCAAGCGCCCCTGGCAAAGTGGAAATTGCACGGAGGCTGCTGCCACAATGTGTGCTATCAACTCTTCAGCAGTCTCAATGGATGTTTCAGAGACAACAGATTTCAGGTGGCTCTAGAAGAAAAAAATCAGTGGCCGACAAGTCACGGAAACACGGAGGCCGTGCCCCTGGACCATCATGGCCTCTCCAGTTCTCACCAGTGGTTTCAACCAAACGCATTTGCACTGCATGTACGAAGCGCGAAGGTCCATCATCGTGTTGGTACCACATTCACTGTCGCATGTTGAGTGGCACATGTTCCAACAATTCTAGTAGAGTTTCTCGTAGAAAGATTTAAGTATCTGTTTGCGTTCAGTCGTCGGGGTAACATGTATGGAGCGACAAGATTATCGCCTAACCAGACGGCCCAAATGTTGACAGCAAAGCGATCTCGGTGAACACGATCGAAAATACCGTGCAGGTGATGACTGTGGCTCCTTAACACACGCTCTCGTGTAAAGGACGCCAATCATAAAAAGTACACTGTTCGAAAAGTCTGGTTTGAATGGCAGACCTCTACAAAAACCACTGGCAAAATTCAATTCGACGTGGAAAATCTCTGAGATTAAGGGCGTGAACCTTCTGAAGGCGTTAGGGGTGCATATCATCTTCATGCCACACATGCCAAATTATGGAAAGGCTTACACCCATTTCCCGTGCTTCACGCCGCGAGCTTGTTGACGGTGTGTGCTAACCTCCCCCCCCCCCCCCCACTTCAAACCCTGGTGTACACACTGTTCGTTGACGACCGCGTCCTTCAGGCCTTCGCACCTCTAACACAGAATGAATACACCTGGTTTCCAAGTAGGCCTAAAATGTTCATGTGTCATTACGAGAACGTCCCAGTGAAAAACGTACCTCGGGTGAACCTGTTTCTCGTAGGGGCCTGTGGATGGCGTGGATCTGCCACTTGACGATTCGGAAACCGCCGAACGTACAAACGTTGGGCAGCGTAACCATTTCTAACCACCGCCCCATAAGCAGAGTGCATGTCTTCCCTTTCCTCCCAAGAATAGTGCTCCATTTCCTGTCCGCTCCACAAGGTAACAAAACATTGAATGTCCCCGTTTGATGGGAAAGTTACGCAGAGCGAACCAGACTCCGCAGTGCACACAGATGCTGCCCTCTACGCAGCACCTATCAAACAGGTATTTGCACAGGCAAAGGCAAAGCGTTCACGTCCCAGTAAGAAGCGGAAAAACCGTAGTGTTGCCCGCATGGAATATCCGCAGCTGTATGGACTACAGCGTTTGCAAATAAAGGTCATTAGACTTCAACCTACGCCTATTTTACCGTTACGTCACTAATACATTGAAATCGTTGCCCTGCAGACGTGCTGGTGGCATGTTCTGTGCCCACTCTATTGGCGGCGCGCGATGCTGTTCAACGACGCCTAGTGCTAATGGGTGCTACGTGAGAAGTGTGCTTGTTATGACCCACTCTACCAGCCCTCTCATTTTCTACATTCATTTCACATATACATCAAAAAAAGTTTTGCATCAACCCGATTCCCAGGTCTCCTGAAGATAAACGTTGACCCTGGATATTTTATGACAAACACAGTCCCTTTGACTGTTCATCTACATCTACATCTACATTTATACTCCGCAAGCCACCCAACGGTGTGTGGCGGAGGGCACTTTACGTGCCACTGTCATTACCTCCCTTTCCTGTCCCAGTCGCGCATGGTTCGCGGGAAGAACGACTGTCTGAAAGCCTCCGTGCGCGCTCTAATCTCTCTAATTTTACATTCGTGATCTCCTCGGGAGGTATAAGTAGGGGGAAGCAATATATTCGATACCTCATCCAGAAACGCACCCTCTCGAAACCTGACGAGCAAGCTACACCGCGATGCAGAGCGCCTCTCTTGCAGAGTCTGCCACTTGAGTTTGTTAAACATCTTCGTAACGCTATCACGGTTACCAAATAACCCTGTGACGAAACGCGCCGCTCTTCTTTGGATCTTCTCTATCTCCTCCGTCAACCCGATCTGGTAGGGATCCCACACTGATGAGCAATACTCAAGTATAGGTCGAACGAGTGTTTTGTAAGCCACCTCCTTTGTTGATGGACTACATTTTCTAAGGACTCTCCCAATGAACTGTTCAGGGATGTCACTAAATGCGCCCAAAGATGTAAGCAACTATGCGTTAGCAGCGCTTATTAGACGGAGGCGGTCCGACAGCCGATCAGTTCCAGTCATTCCACCAGGAAGGAAGTACACGGCTCGTGTTGTCTGTAGTTCAATCATACCTACACGGTCAATACCGCGGTTCGATCGCGTCCACATAGTTACTTTATGCCAGGAAGTGCTTTCAACAAGGGAAGTGTCCAGGCGTCTCGGACTGAACCAAAGCGATGTTGTTCGGACATGGAGGTGATAGAGAGAGACAAAAACTGTCGATGACATGCCTCGCTCAAGCCGCCCAAAGGCTATTACTGCAGTGCACGACCGCTATCTACGGATTATGGCTCGGTGGAACCCTGACAGCAAAGCCACCGTGTTGAATAATGCTTTTCGTGCAGCGACAGTACATCGTGTTAAGACTAAGTGTGCGCATTAGACTGCATGATGCTCAACTTCACTCACGACGTCCATGGCGAGGTCCATCTTTGCAACCACGACACCATGCAGCACGGTACATATGGACCCAACAACATGCCGAATGGACCGCTCAGGATTGGCATCACGCCGGCCGCTGTGGATGAGCGGTTCTAGCCGCTTCAGTCCGGAACCGCGCGCCTGCTACAATCGCAGGTTCGAATCCTGCCTCGGGCATGGATGTGTGTGATGTCCTTAGGTTAGTTAGGTTTAATAGTTTCTAAGTGTAGGGGACTGATGACCTCAGATGTTAAGTCCCATAGTGCTTAGAGCTATTTTTGACTGGAATCACGTTAACCGATAAGTATCGTATATGCCTTCAACCAGACGATCGTCGGTGACGTGTTTTGAGGCAACCCGGTCACGATGAACTGCTTAGACACACTGTCCAGCGAATGTAGCATGTTGGAGGTTCCCTGTTGTTTTGGGGTCGCATTATGTGGGAACGACGTACGCCGCTGGCGGTCATGAAAGGCGCCGTAACGGCTGTAAGATACGTGAATGCCATCCTCCGACCGATAGTGAAACCATATTGGCAGCATATTGGCGAGGCATTCGTCTTCATCGACGAGAATTCGCGCCCCATCGTGCACATCTTGCGAAAGACTTCCTTCAGCGTAACAAAACCGCTCGACTAGAGTGGCCAGCATGTTCTCCAGACATGAACCCTATCGAACAATCCTGGGATAGTCTGAAAAGGGCTGTTTATGGACGACGTGACCCACCGATCACTCTGAGGGATCTCCACCGAATCGCCGTTGAGGAGTGGGACAATTTGGACCAACAGTGCCTTGATGAACTTGTGAACAATATGCCACGACAAATACAGGCATGCATCAGTGCAAGATGACGTGCTACTGGGTATTAGAGGTCCGGTGTGTACCGAAATCTGGACCACCAACTCTGACTGTCTCACTGTATGGTGGTACAACATGCAATGTGTGGTTTTCATGAGCAATAAAAAGGGTGGAAATGATGTTTATGTTGATCTGTATTCCAATTTTCTGCACAGGTTCCGGAACTCTCGGATCCGTGGCGATGCAAAACTTTTTTGATGTGTGTATACAGGGTGGTTCATTGATTGTGACCGGGCCAAATATCTCACGAAATAAACGTCAAACGAAAAAACTACAAAGAACGAAACTTGTCTAGCTTGAACGGGGAAAGCAGATGGCGCTATGATTGGCCCGCTAGATGGCGCTGCTATAGGTCAAACGGATATCAACTGCGTTTTCTTAAATAGGAACCCCCATTTTCATTACATATTCGTGTAGGACTGCGATTCATTGGCAGCACACTTAGAAGGTGCAACAGGTCTACTAAAGAGACTGCTTACACCACGCTTGTCCGCCCTATTCTGGGGTATTGCTGTGCGGTGTGGGATCCGTATCAGGTGGGACTGACGGATAACATCGAAAAAAGTGCAAAGTAGGGCAGCTCGTTTTGTATTATCGCGAAATAGGGGAGATAGTGTCACAGACATGATACGTGAATTGGGGTGGCAATCATTAAAACAAAGGCGTTTTTCGTTGCGACGAGTTCTTATCATGAAATTTCGATCACCAATTTTCTCCTCCGATTGCGAAAACATTCTGTTGACACGCACCTACATAGGGAGAAATGATCATCACGATAAAATAAGAGAAATCAGGGCTCGCACAGAAAAATTTAAGTGCTCGTTTTTCCCACGTGCCGTTCGAGAGTGGAACGGTAGAGAGGAAGCTTGAAGGCGGTTAATTGAACCTTCTGCTAGGCACTTTATTGTGAATAGCAGAGTAATCACGTAGATGTAGATGAAGTCATCTAGTGCACTTCTCAAGGGAGTGTTACAGGCCCACAACCTTTCTTAAATTTATATAAACGATTTAAGAAATAATCTGAGCAGCCTTCTTTGATTGCTTGCAGATGGTGCAGTTGTCTACCGTGTGGTAAAGTCGTCAAAACATCAAAACGCATTACAAAATTGTTTAGATCAGATACCTGCATAACGCGAAAAGTGACAAATCAGCCCTAAAAATAAAAAGTGCGAGGTTCTCCACAGGAATACTAAAAAAATTCCTTCCAGTTTCAGCTACACGATAAACTACACGAACTTAAAGGTTGTCGATTCAACTAAATACCTAGGAATTTCCATAGCTTGCAACTTATATTGGAACTATCACATAGAAAATACTGTGCGTACTGCGAACCAAAGACTACGTTTTATTGGCAGAATGTTTAGAAGATGTAACGAATCTACTAAAGGAACTGCCCACTCTGCAGTTGTCCATCCTCTGAGGAGTTTCCGATGGGCGAGGGTTGCTCTAGTTCTGCATTTACGAAAAGAACCAGTCTTTCCCTACCAGTTTCCTGCAACAACGACGATAGTTTTCTGTATGTGGCATCGTTGTGCAACACAGATGTCGACGATATGTTACAAAAATAAGAAGTACGCAGAGGAGGCCTTTGAGGGCCCGCCCTCCCCCCTCCCCAGTCGAAATTCTGAGCTTGGCTCCGTCGAGCCATCTCGTTACATAAGCGAGACAAGAGAAGTAGCACGTCAACATGGGGAGGAGCAGCTTCCAATCTAGTGGCGTGCTTATGTTAAAAGTTGTTGTCCGTGTGTTTAATATGAAAGAGTAAGAATGCGGGCCGCGAACAAAGCAGCCGCGGTAACGAGCTGCCGCCGGCAGCCGAGTCATCATAATCAGGCCCGATCACGCCGTGATGGCCCGCGCGATAGCCACAGCTTACGCTGCAGCTCCAATTAATTTTCTTACTCGAGATTACGTGCCATCTGTGAAAGCAAAAGTCACTTGGTGCGGATGTCCCAGATGCTGGTCGCAATCCTCCTTGGGAAAAACTGAAATAAGATGCTATCTGCAACGCTGCCAATACCAAATTGTAAACATTTATGAGTTCCAAAAGAAATCCGTTGGAATTCGATTACTCGATAAATGGTACAATTCTCAAGTCTGTCAATTCGACTAAGTACCTGGGTGTTAAAATTACGAACAACTTCAGCTGGAAAGACCACATAGATAATATTGTGGGGAAGGCGAGCCAAAGGTTGCGTTTCATTGGCAGGACACTTAGAAGATGCAACAAGTTCACTAAAGAGACAGCTTGCACTACACTCGTTCGTCCTCTGTTAGAATATTGCTGCGCGGTGTGGGATCCTTACCAGGTGGGATTGACGGAGGACATCGAAAGGGTGCAAAAAAGGGCAGCTCGTTTTGTATTATCACGTAATAGGGGAGAGAGTGTGGCAGATATGATACGCGAGTTGGGATGGAAGTCATTAAAGCAAAGACGTTTTTCGTCGCGGCGAGATCTGTTTACGAAATTTCAGTCACCAACTTTCTCCTCCGAATGTGAAAATATTTTGTTGAGCCCAACATACATAGGTAGGAATGATCATCAAAATAAAATAAGAGAAATCAGAGCTCGAACAGAAAGGTTAGGTGTTCGTTTTTCCCGCGCGCTGTTCGGGAGTGGAATGGTAGAGAGATAGTATGATTGTGATTCGATGAACCCTCTGCCAAGCACTTAAAAGTGAATTGCAGAGTAATCATGTAGATGTAGATGTAGCTCATGAACTTAAACTTTTCCGTGACTCATTAATGCACTTACATGAATGAAATGCGTTTAAGCAAAGGCGCTTTGATGACGCTGGGTAAAATTTTCTTAGAAATTCCCAATATATTACTCAAATTTCCCATACAATTCGTTCCTGAAACAACAAAGTATGGTGTAATTTAATAACTGTAGTCCATAAATGTGAAATATAATTCTGAACATGCACAGTTGCACTGAACTATACTCAGTACTTTGTTAGGGAAGGCTCATTTAAACAATACAATACGTGGTTCCGAGTTATTACGTGTTACTACATTTCAGATATCAAACTATGGTACAACTTAATAGCTTTTTAGTCTTTAGTGACCTATAAACAACCTACACCAAAGTCTGAAGCCTCACCAATGCCATTACTGTTCAGTGTTTGCTTTTAACTTTCCTGTTACGCCTCTGCTTCTTTTATTTTTTGCTGAACAGTCAACTCTAGTGTATGTGAATAATCATCTGTTTAAAACAGAGTTAAAGTTTTCAGATTTTTTTTTGATAAGTTACTCGTGCTAGCTGTAATAAACATAATGAACACTGTTTAATGCGTTTATGAAAGAAGTTTTTCAATTATTGTTATAATTACAATTTCTATTACGCGGCCTGGATTAGGTACAAAGACTGGATCTTTCGTTTGTACAGCAGTTAAAAAATTGTAATGTCTGGTCACTGTAGTCCTACAACTATATATCACCTTAATATAGAACCTAACTCTTCCAGTATCTTCTGTTTCTTAATCCTCAGATTTATAAGAGTTTCTGAATGGTTAGATTCCAAAATTTAGAATCTTCCGGCCGACAAAAATAGTGTGAGGCATACGGCAACGAAATACATTGCCAGTTTATTCATTTACCTGACCGTCACAAACACAACACGGTTTCAATAGGAACTTGTGCAAGAAATTCTACATCCATAACACCATAATTTCGCAATAGTTACAAATAATTTCAATGCTGCCAAATTTTTTCCAAATTTGTTGTCCTTCTTCACACTCTAGGGAGGGAAAAAGCTAGAGCTACTACATTTTTCTCCCCAGTTTCAACTAGAACTTTGAACATCATCCAATACTACATTAGTTCCGACATAATTGTTACTTGAAAACTTATAGTTCCAGTACATTGTTATTCCGACTGAAGATTTTAGGTATAATTTGATGATAAATTTGGAAGTACGCAGAATATCAATGCATAGAAAATTTGTAAACAAACAGGGATGGGAAGATAAAGTGTGAAAATCTTATAAGTGTCATAACAGTAAATCACGTAATCAGTCGGCCTGCTGGAAGATTAGAAATGTGGCATCTATTTGAGATTTTCTGTGAATAACACTCATTACTTCGGGTAAATAAAGAGCCAGATGTATTTCACAAGAACTATATTTATTTAATCCATGTTACGTGTCAATAATCGTTTTCTTCGAGGTAATTCATTATCATCGAAGAAAGTATATGTTCCAAAATCCTACTGCAAATCGACGTCAGTGATATGGTTCTGTAATTCAGCGTTGTGCTTCGTGGTGTAAAACAGCTTCCCTGGCCAGGTAGATCACCAGGTCTCTCGCCAACTTAACATGTGTGGGTCATGGTGAAGTGGGAAATTACTTGTTCTCCACAGCCGAATTGCAACAAAAGGTACAAGTGGCTTGGGATGCTCTACCATAGGATGCCATTAGGCGCCTTTATGATCATTTACATGTGGGAATACGTTCAAATGGCTCCGAGCACTATGGGACTTAACATCTGAGGTCATCATTCCCCCAGAACTTAGAACTACTTAAACCTAACTAACCTAAGGACACACACATCCATGCCCGAGGCAGGATTCAAACCTGCGACCGTAGCGGTCGCGCGGTTCCACACTGTAGCACCTAGAACCGCTCTGCCACCCCGGCCGGCTAGGAATACGTGCCTGCGCTGCCGCCGCCAGATGGGGCACCCTGTGTATTGATGGGACAGTCTGGACATCCTATACTGTCACATTTGTGTTTCATTTGGTCTGAATTTGTTATCATACAATCCTACAATGATGAACTACCGTTCACCTCGCTTGTCAATAAAATACACTGCTGGCCATTAAAATTGCTACACCAAGAAGAAATGCAGATGATAAACGGGTATTCATTGGATTACTATATTATACTAGAACTGACATGTGATTACATTTTCACGCAATTTGGGTGCATAGATCGTGAGAAATCAGTACCCAGAACAACCACCTCTGGCAGTAATAACGACCTTGATATGCCTGTGCATTGAGTCAAACAGAGCTTGGGTGGAGTGTACAGGTACAGCTGCCCATGCAGCTTCAACACGATACCACAGTTCATCAAGAGTTGTGACTGGCGTATTGTGACGGGCCAGTTGCTCGGCCACCATTATCCAGACGTTTTCAATTGGTGAAGGGTCTGGTGAATGTGCTGGCCAGGGCAGCAGTCGAACATTTTCTGTACCCAGAAAGGCCCGCACAGGACCAGTAACATGCGGTCGTGCATTGTCCTGCTGAAATGTAGGGTTGCGCAGGGATCGAATGAAGGGTAGAGCCACGGGTCGTAACTCATCTGAAATGTAACGTCCACTGTTCAAAGTGCCGTCAATGCGAACAAGAGATGACCGAGACGTGTAACCAATGGCACCCTATACCATCACGCCGGGTGATACGCCAGTATGGCGATGACGAATACACGCTTCCAATGTGCGTTCACCGTGATGTCGCCAAACACGGATGCGACCATCATGATGGTGTAAACAGAACCTGGATTCATCCGAGGAAATTACGTTTCGCCACTCGTGCACCCAGGTTCGTTGTTGAGTACACCATCGCAGGCGCTCCTCTCTGTGATGCAGCGTCAAAGATAGCCGCAGCGAAGTGTTCGCGATGATTAAATTATACTCTGTGCAAAATTCTACCAGCGGCTTCCTCTTTAATTCGTTTCCCCAGACGATATTCACCTACAATTTTTCCTTCTCTTCCTTATCCTACTATCGAATCCTAATCCCCCATCACAATTAAATTTTCGCCTCCTTTAACTATCTGAATAATTTCTTTTGTCTCATCATACATTTCTTCAATCTCTCCATAGTCTGCAGAGCTAGCTGTCGTACATCATTAACAACAGGAAGCTCTTGCCTTCCATCATGATAAAGAACGTTCTATTGAGTACAAGATAACAATAATAACTATATATAATTGCTTTGGTTACATAAGGCCGCCGAAGTTACGCGATTAATTTGTTTTTATCACATTCATATATTTGAAGGATATGAAATATACAGTAGACTAACGCTCTGCGGTTCAAATTTTGTGCAAAACAAACCAACAACAAAAAAAGAGAAGTCATCGGCTCCCAGTCTCTCTTTCACACGTTTTTTTTTTTTTTATTTGTGGTAAGGTCTTATGGGACCAAATTGCTGAGGTCATCGGTCCCTAAGCTTACGCGCTACTTAATCTAACTTAAACTAACTTACACTAAGAACAATACACACACCCATGCCCGTGGGAGGACTCGAACCTCCGACGGTGGCAGCCGCACGGACCGTGACAAGGCGCCCTAGACCGCGCGGCTTTCACACACTCATTTATGTTTCTTTCCCTATTAGTGCTTCCAGTACTACCGGTAATGCTACCATTTACTACGTCATTTACGTTCTGTATCAGAACTGGCGCTGTTTTGTTATAGCGCAACTCTACTTTGTACCGTACCACCGGAGGCCAAATGTCACTTGTCAAAATAATCAGAAAATGTCTCCGAAAAACTTTCGAGTATTTTTGGGTGTACTTCAGGTTCACCCAGTATAAAAAGAGAGAAGTAAAATTTCTCTTTCTCTTCTGCGCTGCTCCAGGATGGCTACAGCGATCAATAAGCTACTTCCAAGTGGAAATTTCGGAACGAATAGCCGTCAACTACCGCGATAAACGTAAATAACATATGAAAGGACGTCTTGCTATTGTTCTTCGTTGTAGTGAAGTTCTTTAGAAGACAATTAATTGTTTGTGTTTGAGTAAGAAAGATACACGAAAAAAGCTGGCTCGCGTCGATGAAGCCGCGAAAACGCTTTCAAAATTTCAGTAGGGTCATTCCAATACAGGGTATTATATTGTGACAGGCGACCAACTTTTGTGTGTCGTTATTAGCTATACATCAAACGGCAGTCGATTCGGAGAGTATTTCCAGCTGAATCCCCAGCAACAAAAGTAAGCGAGGAGGCAATCAATGGTTGTGAATTCTTCAGTCGGGCGGGCCACATTGTGACGATTCGGCCAGAGGTGCGTCGTGAACCATCGCAGCTCACTGCTACACGAGCGTTTGTTTACCGGCGGTCGTGCGGAAGATTCCTAAAAAAAAGGGGGAAAACGGCGTAGCCACCAAGTCAAATCATTGTCCGGCCACATGGCAGAAGGACACAGTTTTTTCGCGCTTCAAAGCTCAGAGAAATGACTCGTCGGGCTTAAAGTCCGAACGACGAGCTTTGAGACTTTTTTTGTTCTCTAAAGTCAAAGAACGGTTGTGCGGATCGCCGTTTACACTTATCGACGTAGCTACTGCTGTCTTTTGTGCACTACACCACGCCTCCCAGCATGAAAAATCACTTCTTTCGTAAGTGAACAAATAATAAAATTTATGCACGTACTTCAAGGTATAATGTTTCATTGTACGCGAAACACCAATCAGTTGCACTCCGTTTCGTAGATTATGGTGAGTAAATACACTACAGCAGAGCTCACTGCAGGAACATTAGAGCTTACGATCAAAAAAAAAAAAAAAAAACAAGGGACGTGTAGCTCACTTCTTTATTTTCTTATTTGACCCTTTATACTTAATCTGTTTACCCATATTGTCACATACACACAAGTAAGTATCTTTGTAAAATCACAGTGTTATTTCACTAAAAAAAATTCGATGGCGTTGAGCCACAGTCATGCAGTAATTTTTAAAAGAATATACCGTCATTTGACTGAGTATTATTATATATATCGTTCGATGTGAGGTCCGCCAGCTATGCAAAACTCCGTGTTTTCTCAGTGCCCAAACATGTTTCGGCACCACTGTGCCAATATCAGTAGGTTTTCGTTTGAGTTGGAATGTGGTATTCACAGAACGTTCCTTGGCCGATCCCACTTATTCATTCCAACTGCCTCGCAGTTACCACTGCTAAAATGATAGTTGCATTTCTCTCAAAAGTTGGTATACTCTTAGGCTGGCGAATTTCACTCTTCACATTTACCGTTTCTTGAAATTCTTGTATAATGTTTGCAAAAATAGACCGTGATCACTCGGCACTATAAGGATTCCTTCCAGCACACAACCGCACCACTGCTCTCATGTTAGCCGGCCGCTGTGGCCTAGCGGTTCTAGGCGCTTCAGTCCGGAACCACGCAGCTGCTACGGTCGCAGGTTCGGACCCTGCCTCGGGCATGGATGTGTGTGATGTCCTTAGATTAGTTAGGTTTAAGTAGTTCTAAGTCTAGGGGACTGATGACCTCAGATGTTAAGTCCCATACTGCTTAGAGCAATCTGAACCACTTTTTGCTCTCACGTTTCCTACATAAAAGAAAACCATATCCACTCTTTCAACCCGAGCGAGGTGGTGCAGTGGTTGCCACACTGGTTCAAAGCCCCGTCCGCCATCCTGATTTAGGTTTTCTGTGATTTCCCTAAATCGCTTCTGGCAAATGCCGAGATGGTTCCTTTAAAAGGGTCCGGGCGACTTCCTTCCCATCCTTCCCTAATCCGACGGGACTGATGACCTCGCTGTTCCGTCCCCTCCCCCAAATCAACCAATCAACCAACCAACCAACTCTTTCGACTGTCGTATAGATTGTTTATGTCTGAATAGTTCCACGATTAAATTCTGTGACCCCAACAACACCAGAGCTCAGACTGAAACTCTTAAAATCCACTGGTAAAAACACACGAACCGTATTTGAGTTGTTACGTCGTTTGATTCCCTGTGAACACTCTTTACAACGCTACAGAAAAAAGGATACACCTCCATTTAAATAGAAATGAAAGTCTATGTCATAATTCGGAAGCTATAAACGTTAAAAATTAATTTTGTACGTCATAAAATAAGCCACACTGTTCGGTATAACTTAGCGGATACCGTACATCGATCATTCTGCATATATATTTGAGGTGACCTGTCTTAGCTGGTTCATCCTGAATAATGCACTACATCACCTAAGACGTCCACAGTATCCATGGCTATAGTTCATCCACCAGTTAACAAAAAGAGCAACGGAATACAACGAAACTGCAGTCTATTGTGTCAGACGATTCCCACGACAGGGAATCGGCTTTCGTGCGTTCTTAGTCTTCGTGCATGATGTCTTATTACGAGTCGTGAGCGTCGTCGGTACAGTCCTCTGCTGCACCGTATACACCAGAACAACGCAGTTGTCGGTACAGATGATACAATGAACTGTACTCCAAACATGAGGCCTCAAGAGAGGTGTGATAAAGTTTAAACATGTCGTGCAGCGTACTGTCCACTAACTTCATTCACCTTAGTGACAAACGACAGTCACAGTGAATGAATTCTCACTGTTATCCCCCGGGAAAGATGCATTGTCACAATTTATTTTCATAACCTTGTATATTTATCTGTCAATAACACTTCAAGACTGTAGGCCTTCTAGCCAGTAATATCTTCACAAGCGAGTCGTGTTCTTCTCAATTAATGGTTAAATACTGCGCCACGCATTCAAAGGCAACGAATCACTGCAACCTCACTTGGTTTCACATTATAACCGTGTAATTCTCTACTTCCCATATTGAGTGCAAATAATATTTCGTGCAGAATTCGTTCGTCATGAATTGTCGAACAACGATCGCCGTGTGCACTATGGTACTGTGAAATTGTTCTGCTAGAATTATCTTTCCTTGCATTAGGCAGCTTTCTGTAAATTACGGTTTTACAATAATTTTTCCATTATGTTTTAGTATTTCAGTGAATTTTTGAGCACTCGATTTTTCTACAGCTGCACTTTTCTAACGAGGTGGATTGCCAATTTCCTCCATCTTGAAATGTCTCTGAGATGCAGCATATTTTTGTAGCAGAAGTGGGAAAAATCTGCGTGCATCCATTTATTTTAGTCGCGGATGACCTAGTCGTCCGCAGCTCGTGGTCTAGCGGCTAGCGTTGCTGCATTTGGATCACGGGGTCCCGGGTTCGATTCCCGGAGAGGTTGGGGGTTTTCTCTGCCCAGGGACTGGGTTTTTATGCTGTCCTCATCATTTCATCATCATCATCATCATCATCATCATCATCATCATCATCATCATCATCATTCGTGCCAGTGGCTCGATTGGATTGTGTAAAAATTGGATCATACGTGGCAGTGGCTCGATTGGATTGTGTAAAAATTGAGACTTTGTACGGGCGCTGATGGCCGCGCAGTTGAGCGCGCCAAAAAACAATCATCATCATCATCATCATCATGAGCTAGTTACCGTATTGTGTAAACTGAAGGTCGAGGGGGGAGAAAAGAAAGGAAAGGGATGAAAGTGATGGTATCAGCTGCATCAGGACTTTATGAGGAATTATCGTTGACGAGTAAAAATGAGTGCCAGATCAGGACTCGAACCCGGCATCTTCTGCTTACTTCTTTCGGAAATACCCGAAAGAACAGACACCGTGTTCATATAATACTAGTTCCGTACTGAAGCTTGTGATCATGCATGAAACGCCGAATTTACACTTTATCTCACACTATAAGGAGCAAAGGAAGGTTAGAGGTTAACGTCGAGGTCATTAGAGATGGAGCAGCAATTCATTTGGACAAGAATATATAACAAATCGTCCATGAATTTGCTACAGGCTCCCTCCCATCATTCACTTGAAATGATATAGGGAAACCACGCAAACTTTGAATGTGGATAACCAGACAGGAATTCGTAGCAGCTCCTCCTGATGTTTTCGTTACTGCACTCTATTTCGCACTGATTTTTACAGAACATTTTTGACGTATATTCCTCGCAAAGCTTGCGGTGATCTTACAAAACGAAATTTTTTGAGTGGCACAACGTCTTATTTATGAGCTTTCGTGTAATTCTCAGACGTAAATAAGAATATCTTTCATAGTGTGGAGTGTGAAAGACACGCAGCCATAAAAAGCAGCACATCTGAATTTTAAGCGGAACCGAGTATTATTCCACGCGTGATGTTGAAAGAACAATCCATTGAGGAAATGCACCGTGAAAACATTTTTGTGAGAGCCAAAATGCAGCGTAGCATACGGCGCTGAATGTCCTGTCAGAGGGAAGAATCGCATGCGCCGGAAGAGCAGCGGCGGATTGGTGAAGCTTGTGGCGTGGCACCGAAAACACTGAAACTGAGTAAAATTTTCATTCATAATGAATCTGATAGCCAATAGGATAAAATATAACAATGCAACAAATGAATCGGGCAAAAAACGTATAAAAATGATATTGACAAGAAGTGTGAAATGGTAAAGCAGGAATGGCAAGAATAGACATGCAAAGCTGTCGAACAGAAAATTTGACAGAGCACTGAATGGTCTGAGTCGGAACAAGACACCTCGAGTAGACTACACTTCCTCTGGATCATTGATATATTTGGGATAACATAACATGACAAAGCTAATCGTCGTACTATGAAAATATGAGAGAGGTGAAATACCTTCAGGCTTCAGGAAGAATTTAATAATCCTAGTTTGAAAGAAGGGAACTGCTGTTATGTGTGAAATTACCGAATTGTTTTAATAAGTCATGGCCGGCCGCGGTGGTCTAGCGGTTCTAGGCGCTCAGTCCGGAACCGCGCGACTGCTACGGTCGCAGGTTCGAATCCTGCCTCGGGCATGGATGTGTGTGATGTCCTTAGGTTAGTTAGGTTTAAGTAGTTCTAAGTTCTAGGGGACTGATGACCACAGATGTTAAGTCCCATAGTGCTCAGAGCCATTTGGACCATTTTGTTAAGTCCCATAGTGCTCAGAGCCATTTGAACCATTTTTTTAATAAGTCATGATTACTAAATACTACCACGTATTATTTACAGATGAATTAAAATACTGTTAGGAGCTGGGGTAAGTGCAGGAACAAGCGAGGCAGTAGTGACCCTGCGATTTATCGTTTAATTCTAAAACCAGAAAAGCTGAAACACAAGCAACGAAAAATTATCTATAATTTTTAGAGGTACCATCCTGAACTCGTATGAGTTGAAAGATATGAAATGAAATCAGTAGTTGATGCAGGAGTGAAACACAGTTTAGCTTATTCCAGATGTTATTCATTCTGTATACTGAACACAGAAAATGAACCCAGGGACAAGTTATGGAAGAGAATTAAAGGACAGGGAGAAGCAACAGTATTTTCAAAGTTTAACAATGACACTGTAATTCTGTTAGCGCAGGGAACGTACTTGGAAGGGCAGTTGAACTGAATGGACATCGACTTGAAAAGAGGTTATGAGATGAATATCAACGAAAGTAACAGAGAATAATGGAATGTTGTCGAATGTAATCAGGCGATGTCGTGGGGAAATACACTACTGGCCATTAAAGTTGCTACACCACGAAGATGACGTGCTACAGACGCGAAATTTAACCGACAGGAAGAAGATGCTATGGTATGCAAATGATTTCCAGAGCATTCACACAAGGTTGGCGCCGATGGCGACACCTACAACGTTTTGACATGAGGAAAGTTTCCAACCGATTTCTTATACACAAACAGCAGTTTACCGGCGTTGCCTGGTGAAACGTTGTTGTGATGCCTCGTGTCAGGAGGAGACATGCGTCCCATCACATTTCCGACTTTGATAAAGGTCGGATTGTAGCCTATCGTGATTGCGGTTTATCGCATCGCGACATTGCTGCTCGTGTTGGTTAAGATCCAATGACTGTTAGCAGAATATGGAATCGGTGGGTTCAGGAGGGTAATACGGAACGCCGTACTGGACCCCAACGGCCTCGTATCACTGGCAGTCAAGATGACAGGAATCTTATCCGCATGGCTGTAACGGATCGTGCAGCCACGCCTCGATCCCTGAGTCAACGTTTGCAAGACAACAACTACCTGCACGAACAGTTCGACGACGTTTGCAGCAGCAGGGACTATTTGCTCGGAGACCATGGCTGCGGTTACCCTTGACGCTGCATCACAGACAGGAGCGCCTGCGATGGTGTACTCAACGACGAACCTGGGTGCACGAATGGCAAAACGTCATCCATGTTCTGTTTACAGCATCATTATGTTCGCATCCGTGTTTGGCGACATCGCGGTGAACGCACATTGGACCCGTGGCTCTACCCTTCGTTCGATTCCTGCGAAACCCTACATTTCAGCAGGATAATGCATGACCGCATGTTGCACGGCCTGTAGGGGCCTTTCTGGATACAGAAAATGTTTGACTGCTGCCCTGGTGAGCACATTCTCCAGATCTCTCACCAACTGAAAACGTCTGTCAATAGTGGCCGAGCAACTGGCTCGTCCCAATACGCCAGTCACTATTCTTGATGAACTGTGCTATCGTGTTGAAGCTGCATGGGCAGCTGTACCTGAACACGCCATCCAAACTCTGTGTGACTCAATGCCCAGGCGTATCGAGGCTGTTATTACGGCCAGAGGTGGTTGTTCTGGGAACTGATTTCTCAGAATCTATGCACCCAAATTGTGTGAAAATGTAATCAAAAAATGGTTCAAATGGCTCTGAGCACTATGGGACTCAACTTCTGAGGTCACTAGTCCCCTAGAGCTTAGAACTAGTTAAACCTAACTAACCTAAGGACATCACAAACATCCATGCCCGAGGCAGGATTCGAACCTGCGACCGTAGCGGTCTTGCGGTTCCAGACTGCAGCGCCTTTAACCGCACGGCCACTTCGGCCGGCTCAAATGTAATCACATGTCAGTTCTAGTATAATATATTTGTCCAATGAATACCCGTTTATCATCTGCATTTCTTCTTGGAGTTGCAATTTTAATGGCCAGTAGTGTGGATTAGGAAATGAGACTGATGATAGCAGGAAAAGCGTTTCTATAAAAGAGAAATTTGCTAACATTGAATTTCAATTTAAGTGTGAGAGAGTCTTTTTTTGAAAATACTGGTGTTGATTACAGTCTTACATGGAAATGAAACGTCGGCAGCAAACAGTTCAGACAAGAGGAGGAATGTGGCGCTACAGAGGATGCTGTAGATTAGATGGATAGATCGAATAACTAACGATGAGGTACTGAATTGAATTCCGAAGAGAAGAAATTTGTAGCACAACTGTTCCTTATCTATATAAACGATTTGGGAGACAATCTGCGCAGCCGTCTTAGGTTGTTTGTAGATGACGCAGTCGTTTATCGACTAATAAAGGCCGGCCTAGGTGGCCGAGCGGTTCTAGGCGCTACAGTCTGGAACCGCGCAACCGCTACGGTCGCATGTTCGAATCCTGCCTCGGGCATGGATGTGTGTGATGTCCTTAGGTAAGTTAGGTTTAAGTAGTTCTAAGTTCTAGGGGACTGATGACCTCAGAAGTTAAGTCCCATAGTGCTCAGAGCCATTTGAACTATTTGACTAATATAGTCATCAGAAGATCAAAACAAACTGAAAAACGATTTCGAAGAAATATCGGAATGGTGCGAAAAGTGGCAGTTGACCTTAAATAACGAAAAGTGTGAGGTCATCCACGTGAGTGCTAAAAGGAACGAGTTAAACTTCGGTTACACGATAAATCAGTCTAATCTAAAAGCCATAAATTCAACTAAATACCTAGGTATCACATTTACGAATAATTTAAACTGGAATGAACACACAGAAAATGTTGTGGGGAAGGCTAACCAAAGACTGGGGAAAGCAGGCGCCAGGTTGAGATTCATAGGAAGAATTCTAAGAAAATGTGACTCATCGACGAAAGAAGTAGCTTACAAAACGCTTGTTCGTCCGATTCTTGAGTATTGCTCATCAGTATGGGACCCTTACCAGGTTGGATTAATAGAAGAGATAGACATGATCCAGCGAAAAGCAGCGCGATTCGTCATGGGGACATTTAGTCAGCGCGAGAGCGTTACGGAGATGCTGAACAAGCTCCAGTGGCGGACACTTCAAGAAAGGCGTTACGCAATACGGAGAGGTTTATTATCGAAATTACGAGAGAGCACATTCCGGGAAGAGATGGGCAACATATTACTACCGCCCACATATATCTCGCGTAATGATCACAACGAAAAGATCCGAGAAATTAGAGCAAATACGGAGACTTACAAGCAGTCGTTCTTCCCACGCACAATTCGTGAATGGAACAGGGAAGGGGGGATCAGATAGTGGTACAATAAGTACCCTCCGCCACACACCGTAAGGTGGCTCGCGGAGTATAGATGTAGATGTAGATGTAGATGTATTGGCAGGACACTTAGAAAATTTAATAGACCTACTAAGGAGACTGCCTACACTACGCTTGTCCGCCCTCTTTTAGAATACTGTTGCGCGGTGTGGGATCCTTTCCAGATAGGACTGACTGAGTACATGGAAAAAGTTGAAAGAAAGGAAGCACATTTTGTATTATCACGGATTATGGGAGAGAGTTTCACAGAAATGATACAGGATTTGGGATGGACATCATTAAAAGAAAGGCGTTTTTCGTTGCGACGGAATCTTCTCCCGTAATTCCCATCACCCACTCTCTCCTCCGAATGCGAAAATATTTTCTTGACACCGACTTACATAGGGAGGAACGATCACCAAGATAAAATAATGGAAATCAGAGCTCGTACGGAAAGATTTAGGTGTTCATTCTACCCGCGCGCTATACGAGATTGGAGTAATAGAGAATTGTGAAGGTGGTACGATGAACCCTCTGCCAGGCACTTAAATGTGATTTTCAGAATATCCATGTAGATGTAGATAGAAGGGATCGGTTTATAGGACGCGTCTTGAGACAGGAAGCTCTCGTCAGTTTGGTAGCGGAGGGAAGTGTGGGAGGTCAAAACTGCAGATGGAGACTAAGGAATGAATACGATAAGCAAGTTGAAATGGATTTAGGTTTCAGTAAATATTCGGATATAATGAGGCTTGTACGGTATGGATTAGCGTGAGAAGCCGCAACGATGACGACAACAACAACGACAACACGGGAGCGAAATATCGGTCATTTGGTTGTATCATCATTAGTGACTTGTTCCCTCACTGTGCAGCTTGTGTTCGCGGAATTGTTTGAACGGTGGTTTTGAAAAGCAGCAGCCCCGATGGAACGGAGCGCTGACCCTAACAAGATGGATCCGTCTGTGAGAGGCACGGTGCACTTGGCGCCATCGATCCTGGCGCGATTCCACTGGAGCACATTCTCTCCCCGCTGCCACGTGCAACCGGCTGAGCAACGGCAATCCTTTTATCCTAGAGAGGGATCGCTCGCACAAGCGACAAAATTACGATGGCAGATCGCCATTAACACTCCACAGCCCCCTCACGGCCGGCGCGTCACACTTTTATTACGTCATGCCTCTCTTCAATTTCCTGACGGTATGAATAGAGACGGCAAACATCAAAGCGTCAATTCGAAGCAGCGCTTCACGCATCTCTTCAGCATAGCCTGTAAAGCTGGTGTTGAAAGCGTTTGAGGCCTATGGAATCGCTGCAAAGCAATATTGGCTAGAAGCTAGAATATTTCAACTATCACGTTATTGCAACTAAAATTTAAAACCGTCGAGATAATATAACATTTTATGTGAAATAACAGCAGTTCCAAAAAAAAAAAATATTGAAAATTTGTGTGGTCGTACACTAACTGTACAGGGTGAGCACAAAGTCCTGCCCTGATTATAAAAATTTATAACAGAATAACCGTTTGATATAATAAATTACATTTGATGCCGTTACAGAGGTTAGTGTTACTAGTTTTTTTTAAAGAGAATTTGCGTTGGTAAACCTCAACGTGTGCTCCCTTGGTAGCTCGGAGAATGTCAAAAAAAAAAATAAAATAAAAATGGTTCAAATGGCTCTGAGCACTATGGGACTTAACATCTGAGGTCATCAGTCCCCTAGAACTTAGAACTACTTAAACCTAACTAACCGAAGGACATTACACACATCCATGCCCGAGGCAGGATTCGAACCTGCGACCGTAGCAGTCGCGCGGTTCCGGGCTGAAGCGCCTAGAACCGCTCGGCCACCGCGGCCGGCCGGAGAATGTCGAGGCGATATTGCAGTTCCCGCCAGGTGATTCGTAACATGTGTTCTGTCACAGTACGCACAGCAGCTTGTATTCTAGCCTTCAGTTCGTCAACGTCAGCAACTGGTGTTCCAGCAAGATGGTGCATCCCCCGCACTGGGCTGGATAAAACGTTTCCGGGTCGATGGATTGGAAGGAACGGTCCAACCAACAGCCTGGCCACCTCGCTCTCCAGACATTGCGCCTCTCGACTTTTTTTCCAGGGGCTATATCAAGGACAGAGTCTTCGTCACACCAGTTGCTGACGTCGACGAATTGAAGGCTAAGATACAAGCTGCTGTGGGTACTGTGACAGTACACGTGTTACGAAACACCTCGCGGGAACTGGAATATCGCCTCGACATTCTCAGAACTACCAAGGGAGCACACGGTGACGTTTACTAACGTAAGTGTTTTTTTTTAAAAAACAGCTAGTAACGCTAACCTATGTAACGGTATCAAATGTAAATTATTATGCCAAACGGTTATTCTGTAATAAATTGTTATAATCAGGGCAAGACTTTGTGCTCACCCTGTGTTTCATCACGTCGCGCGCTTAGAGACGCACGCACACACACACACTCGCAAGACAGCTGTATGCACATGCAAAATTTGCAGAACATTAGGAAGTGTTATCCTTTTGAATATTATTATTATGTTCTCCCAAGCACCGACGGAAAATTCGGTTTATGTTTCAAAATAAAACTAATATTTATTGTACCTGCCACGTTTAGAGCCTTTTATCACCATCTTGAAGTGGACAAGCCGTGGTTAGGACTCGAAACAACACTGGATCATGTTGCAACTCCAAAATACGTAGAGGTTATGCTAGATCGCATGTTGTCTTTTTAGTAGCTTTGTCTGATCACCAAGCTGCAATCGGCTACCGCAGATAATTTTGTGCGCAAATTGGCGGGAACAGCATACGGAGCACAACAAGAAACTGGGCGGATTTCAGTGCTTGCGTTATGCTACTCTACAACTGAATACGCAAACCTTGTATAGTGCAGATCCTACCATACCAAAGCAGTGAGTGTAGCTACGCCGGCCGGCCGGGGTGGCCAAGCGGTTCTAGGCGCTACAGTCTGGAGCCGAGCGACCGCTACGGTCGCAGGTTCGCATCCTGCCTCGGGCATGGATGTGTGTGATGTCCTTAGGTTAGTTAGGTTTAAGTAGTTCTAAGGTCTAGGGGACTGATGACCTCAGAAGTTAAGTCCCATAGTGCTCAGAGCCATTTTTTTTTTTTTTTTTGTAGCTACGCCGGCCGGAGTGGCCGTGCGGTTCTAGGCGCTAAAGTCTGGAGCCGAGCGACCGCTACGGTCGCAGGTTCGAATCCTGCCTCGGGCATGGATGTGTGTGATGTCCTTAGGTTAGTTAGGTTTAATTAGTTGTAAGTACTAGGCGACTGATGACCTCAGAAGTTAAGTCGCATAGTGCTCAGAGCCATTTTGAACCAGTGTAGCTACCAACGAGACACGAGAGGTCACAATGGGCTGTCTGTGCGCCAGCCATGTGGTAAGCTATATTGCCTTGCTGGAACTTGTCTTCTCGAAATTTGGCGAGAAGTGGTAGCCTTATGTTTTCTGGCTGCTACCACTCGTCGAATCTAGCAAGGAGGAACAAAATCTGAAATGAGTCCTCTGTTTAGTCAGCAGCAAGCATATTCACAGCTGAAGTAGCGTTAAGACAAGTGAGGCACTGACAGACTACCGCGGTAAAAGCGACTACAGACGTGAAGTGTTAGAGCCCAGCATCTTGAATTATGGATAATTCATAAGGACTCCCCTACGTCCACACAGGAAAATGGACTACTTCGAAGCCACTCAATCGAATCCATTATATTTATCTGTCGTGAAGCCAAATTACAATTGTCTCATGAATCTGTACTGAGAATGTCGCGCACTAATTGTCATACATGGGATGAACGGTAATAAACTTTAAACTAACATTTGAAGAGCATAATAATAAATAAAATGGCTCGTCGGCAGTGGTGAGGCACCTCAATATTGTTCAGATGTGTGTGAAATCTTATGGGATTTAACTGCTAAGGTCATCAGTCCCTAAGCTTACACACTACTTAACCTAAATTATCCTAAGGACAAACACACACACCCATGTCCGACGGAGGACTCGAACCTCCGCCGGGATCAGCCGCACAGTCCATGACGGCAGTGCCTGAGACCGCTCGGCTAATCCCGCGCGGCCCTCAATATTGAGCTGTATACTTTAGGTAACATCACAGACAGTATGAGGATATTGAATTTTAAGGATAAGGTGTGGTTGGTATTAAATTTAGAGGAAGTGAAGGTTTTTTGCGCTTTAAGGAAGAGCGTCGGCCTGATTAATGAAAAGACACAAGTGTCCAAGGGACATTTTTTGACGCACTTTTGCGACATCCTCTTAGGCAAGCAGCCATCGACTTACTCAAATTCGCGGCGTTAGGTTTAATGTTTTCCGTTGGTCGTTCTATATGGGTGCAAACATTTCGACATAGGTGTAGTATTGGTTTTTAGAATTTGCTAGGGCTTGACAATAATGTTCATAGATTTTATGTTAGACAGTAGCATAGTTGGTGGCTGTGACAGGCGTTGCACGAAAGTGCTATCTTTATAAGGTGAAAGCGGCTGCCTTCAGTTAGCAACTGAGCCTTCAAAGGATAACACGCAAACATGAGATGCTCTAGGAAGAAGTTTGTTTGACAATACATGTTCGCTGCTGGGCTTTTACTTAGGACGCGGCCTAATGGCATAGTAGCTTTAAGGTATGTTGTACTAGAAGATAATATAATATTTACATGTCGGTCAATATATGCAGTATTGTGATGTATTGATTTGTTTCATTGTTTTATAGCACTTAATAATGGGATAACGTAGTCCCGAAACATCTTGTGAGAAGAATATCACGCATTTGGGAACTGGATCGTAACATTATCAGTACCGAATCCATTCTGATGTCACAAGGAACAAAACTAATCTCCAGCGATGAGGGTCTCTGTGTGGACAATTATGACGTTTTTGGACAATCCAAAGTACCTTTTTAAAAATCAACATGTATTCCGCAAACAGAGACCTTGCGAAACGCAGCACGCTCTGCTTCTACCTGAACTGAGATCCAGAGCGCCGTAGACATCGGCGCTCGGGTTGATGTCGTGATCCTTGACTTACGGAAGGCATTGATATAGTTCCGCACTGTCATTTACCAGATTTGTAACTGAATTGAAGACTTCCATGCGGACAGAACTCAACACGTCGCTCTCAGATAGATGTAAAGGTAATTTGAGGAGTACCTGAATGAAGTGTTCAAATGGCTCTGAGCACTATGAGACTTAACTTCTGAGGTCATTAGTCCCCTAGAACTTAGAGCTACTTAAACCTAACTAACCTAAGGGCATCACACACATCCATGCCCGAGGCAGGATTCGAACCTGCGACCGTAGCGGTCGTGCGGTTCCAGACTATATCGCCTAGAACCGCTCGGCCACTTCGGCCCGCGAATGAAGTGTGAAAGGACCTTTACTGTTTACGATATACAGGGTTATTACAAATGATTGAAGCGATTTCGCAGCTCTACAATAACTTTATTATTTGAGATATTTTCAAAATGCTTTGCACACACATACAAAAACTCAAAAAGTTTTTTTAGGCATTCACAAATGTTCGATATGTGCCCCTTTAGTGATTCGGCAGACATCAAGCCAATAATCAAGTTCCTCCCACACTCGGCGCAGCATGTCCCCATCAATGAGTTCGAAAGCATCGTTGATGCGAGCTTACAGTTCTGGCACGTTTCTTGGTAGAGGAGGTTTAAACACTGAATCTTTCACATAACCCCACAGAGAGAAATCGCATGGTTTTAAGTCGGGAGAGCGTGGAGGCCATGACATGAATTGCTGATCATGATCTCCACCACGACCGATCCATCGGTTTTCCAATCTCCTGTATAAGAAATGCCGAACATCATGATGGAAGTGCGGTGGAGCACCATCCTGTTGAAAGATGAAGTCGGCGCTGTCGGTCTCCAGTTGTGGCATGAGCCAATTTTCCGCGGGCTACGCGTGAAACTTGCCCGCACGCGTTCAACCGTTTCTTCGCTCATTGCATGCCGACCCGTTGATTTCCCCTTACAGAGGCATCCAGAAGCTTTAAACTGCGCATACCATCGCCGAATCGAGTTAGCAGTTGGTGGATGTTTGTTGAACTTCGTCCTGAAGTGTCGTTGCACTGTTATGACTGACTGATGTGAGTGCATTTCAAGCACGACATACGCTTTCTCGGCTCCTGTCGCCATTTTGTTTCACTGCGCTCTCGAGCATTCTGACGGCAGAAACCTGAAGTGCGGCTTCAGCCGAACAAAACTTTATGAGTTTTTCTACGTATCTGTAGTGTGTCGTGACCATATGTCAATGAATGGAGCTACAGTGAATTTATGAAATCGCTTCAATCATTTGTAATAGCCCTGTATATAAATGATGTATTAAATAACGTCGGAATCGCCGTGAGGTTTTTTGAATATGATATGGTTGTCTAGAACAAAGTAGAAGCATCAGAAGATAGTAGTGAACTGCAGGAAGATGTGCAAGCGAATGATGAATGGCACAGGGACTGGTAGTTGAACCTGAACGTAAATGAATGTAACATATTGATCATACATAGCAAAATGAATCCACTCCTCGACAATAACTCTGTTCAATATGATATTGCAGTACCTGTGTTGTTCAGCAGTTCGATGCAATCTTCCTTCGGACATATATACATTAAATACGTGAAATGTACTCGGAATGGCCAATATGGGCAACCACAATTTGTATACTGCAGTGACGATAATGAACATTTGTGCTTGATCGGGACTCGAACCAGGATTTCCCACTTGCAACGGGCGGTCGCCTTGCCAATAGGCTATCCGAGCGCGCTTCACGCCCAAACTCAAACTTCCATATGTCGTCAACCATGTGTCTACAACCTGCACTTGTACATCCGTTATGTATATTCCTGTTCAGGGAGACATTTTGATTGAAAGTCGCTTGTTCGTTGTCGGTGGATCAATACGATATTGCGGTGCCTTTGTTGTTCAGAAGTACGATGCAATGTTAGTAATGGTAAAGTGACCTCTCGTGATAAGCGGGGCGGCTGTTGTGGCCGAGCGGTTCTAGGCGCTTCAGTCTGGAACCGCGCGACCGCTACGGTCGCAGATTCGAATCCTGCCTCGGGCATGGATGCGTGTGATGTCCCTAGGTTCTACATCTATATCTACATCCATACTCCGCAAGCCACCTGACGGTGTGTGGCGGAGGGTACATTGTGTAACTCTATCGGTTCTCCCTTCTATTCCAGTCTCGTATTGTTCGTGGAAAGAAAGATTGTCGGTATACCTCTGTGTGGGCTCTAATATCTCTGATCTTATCCTCACGGTCTCTTCGCGAGATATACGTAGGAGGAAGCAATATACTGCTTGACTCCTCGGTGAAGGCATGCTCTCGAAACTTCCACAAAAGCCCGTACCGAGCCACTGAGCATCTCTCCTGCAAAGTCTTCCACTGGAGTTTATCTATCATCTCCGTAACGCTTTCGCGATTACTAAATGATCCTGTAACGAAGTGCGCTGCTCTCCGTTGGATCCTCTCTATCTCTTCTATCAACCCTATCTGGTACGGATCACACACTGGTGAGTAGTATTCAAGCAGTGGGTGAACAAGTGTACTGTAACCTACTTCCTTTGTTTTCGGATTGCATTTCCTTAGGATTCTTCCAATGAATCTCAATCTGGCGTCTGATTTACCTACGATCAACTTTATATGATCATTCCATTTTAAATCACTCCTAATGCGTACTCCCAGATAATTTATGGAATTAACTGCTTCCAGTTGCTGACCTGCTGTATTGTAGGTAAATGATAAAGGATCTTTCTTTCTATGTATTCGCAGCACATTACACTTGTCTACATTAAGATTCAATTGCCATTCCCTGCATCATGCGTCAATTCGTTGCAGATCCTCCTGCATTTCAGTACAACTTTCCATTGTTACAACCTCTCGACATACTACAGCATCATCCGCAAAAAGCCTCAGTGAACTTCCAATGTTATTCACAAGGTCATTTATGTATATTGTGAACAGCAACGGTCCTACGACACTCCCCTGCACCACACCTGAAATCACTCTTACGTCGGAAGACTTCTCTCCATTGAGAATGACATGCTGCGTCCTGTTATCTAGGAACTCTTCAATCCAGTCACAGAATTGGTCTGATAGTCCGTATGCTGTTACTTTGTTCATTAAACGACTGTGGGGAACTGTATCGAACGCCTTGCGGAAGTCAAGAAACACAGCATCTACCTCGGAACCCGTGTCTATCGCCCTCTGAGTCTCGTGGACGAATAGCGTGAGCTGGGTTTCACACGATCGTCTTTTTCGAAACCCATGCTGATTCCTACAGAGTAAATTTCTAGTCTCCAGAAAAGTCATTATACTCGAACATAATACGTGTTCCAAAATTAATTAGGTGTAAGTAGTTCTAAGTTCTAGGGGTCTGATGACCTCAGATGTTAAGTACCATAGTGCTCAGAGCCATTTGAACCATTTGATAAGCGGGAAATTCGGGTTCGAGTTCCAGTCTGGCAAAAATTTTCTCTATCGTCGTCCCGTTCGCAACTGCAAATACATTTCATGAATTACTCTGTTGATAATACGAGGTGCATTCAAGTTCTAAGGCCTCCGATTTTTTATCTCCGGAGTCGAAAGAGATAGAAACAGGCGCATTGTTTTAAAATGAGGCCGCGTTGATTGTCAGTACGTCCCAGAGATGGCAGCACCGTACGGCAGATGGAATTTTACCGCCAGCGGCGAGAATGAAAACTGTTGTAAATACTTAAAATGGCGACGTTTTCCTTACTTGAACATCGTGAAATCATTCGTTTTCTGAATTTGCGTGGTGTGAAACCAATTGAAATTCATCGACAGTTGAAGGAGACATGTGGTGATGGAGTTATGGATGTGTCGAAAGTGCGTTTGTGGGTGCAACAGTTTAATGAAGGCAGAACATCGTGTGACAACAAGCCGAAACAACCTCAGGCTCGCACAAGCCGGTCTGACGACATGATCGAGAAAGTGGAGAGGATTGTTTTGGGGGATCGCCGAATGACTGTTGAACAGATCGCCTCCAGACTTGGCATTTCTGTGGGTTCAGTGCACACAATCCTGCATGACCACTTGAAAATGCGAAAAGTGTCATCCAGGTGGGTGCCACGAATGCTGACAGACGACCACATGGCTGCCCGTGTGGCATGTTGCCGAGCAATGTTGACGTGCAACGACAGCATGAATGGGACTTTCTTTTCGTCAGTTGTGACAATGGATGAGACGTGGATGCCATTTTTCAATCCAGAAACAAAGCGATGGATTGGTAGAGGCGGACCAATTCCACGGCCTCCACCGTCTCCTGACCTCAAACCTCTTGACTTTCATTTATGGGGGCATTTGAAAGCTCTTATCTACGCAACCCCGGTACCAAATGTAGAGACTCTTCGTGCTCGTATTGCGGACGGCTGTGATACAATACGCCATTCTCCAGGGCTGCATCAGCGCATCAGGGATTCCATGCGACGAAGGGTGGATGCATGTATTCTCGCTAACGGAGGACATTTTGAACATTTCCTGTAACGAAGTGTTTGAAGTCACGCTGGTATGTTCTGTTGCTGTGTGTTTCCATTCCATGATTAATGTGATTTGAAGAGAAGTAATAAAATGAGCTCTAACATGGAAAGTAAGCGTTTCCGGACACATGTCCACATAACATATTTTCTTTCTTTGTGTGTGAGGAATGTTTCCTGAAAGTTTGGCAGTACCTTTCTGTAACACCCTGTATACTCCGCTAGCCACCAAGCGGTGTGTGGTGGAGGGCACAATTCGCGCCAAAGTCATATCTCCCGCCCCCCCCCCCCCCCTCCTCTGTTCCACTCGCGGATCGCATGAGGGAAAAACGACTGTCTGAACGCCTCAGTACGAGCCCTAATTTCCCTTATCTTTGGATGATGATCATTACGCGATTTGAAAGTTGGTGGTAATAATATATGCTCTACATCCTCGGTGAAGATTGGATTTCGGAATTTAATGAGCAGCCCCTTCTGTTTAGCGCGTCGTCTATCTGCAAGTGTGTCCCACTTCAAACTTTCTATGAGATCTGTAACGCTCTCACGATGGCTAAATGTACCAGTCACGAATCTTGCCGCTCTTCTTTGGACCTTTTCAATTTCTTGAATCAGACCCAACTGGTAAGGGTCCCATACAGACGAACAATATTCTAAGACTGGACGAACTAACGTATTGTAAGCTATTTCCTTTGTTGAAGGACTGCATCGCTTCAGAATTCTACCAACATACCGCAATATAGAGTTTGCCTTACCCGTTACTTGTGTAAACTGATCATTCCATTTGATATCATTTCGAATAGTCACACCCAGATACCTGACTGTTGTTACCGCTTCCAAAGACTGATCATTTATTTTGTACTCATACATTAATGGGGATTTTCGCCTTGTTATACGCAGTAGGTTACACTTACTAATATTGAGAGATAACTGCCAGTCATTACACCACGCACTTATTTTGTGCAAATTCTCATTGATTTGTTCACAACTTTCGTGTGACACTACTTTCAGCCGGCTGTGGTGGCCGTGCGGTTCTAGGCGCTTCAGTCCGGAACCGCGTGACTGCTACGGTCGCAGGTTCGAATCCTGCCTCAGGCATGGATGTGTGTGATGTGCTTCTGTTAGTTAGGTTTAAGTAGTTCTAAGTTCTAGGGGACTGATGACCTAAGATGTTAGTCCCATAGTGCTCAGCGCCATTTGAACCATTTGAACACTACTTTCCTGTAGACAACAGCATCATCGGCAAACAATCTAAGGCCACTGTCAGTACCATCAGCCAGATCGTTTATGTAAATCGTAAAAAGCAGATGACCTATTACGCTGCCCTGGGGCACACCTGAAGTTACTCTTGTTACTGTTGAAGTTACCCCGTTCAGGACGACATACTGCTCCCTGTCTGTTAGAAAACTTTCTATCCAACTGCATATGTCACTGGATAGACCGTAAGTGCGTACTTTTTGTAGCAAGCGACAGTACGGAACTGGGTCGAACGCCTTTCGAAAGTCGAGAAATATGGCATCAACCTGTGAGCCGGTATCTAGAGCCTGTTGTATATCATGCACAAAGAGGGCCAGCTGTGTCTCGCATGACCGCTGTTTCCTAAAACCACGCTGGTTTCTGCAGATGAGCTTCTCAGAGTCTAGAAAGGTCATTGTGTCTGAACACAAAATATGTTCTATGATTCTACAACAAATAGACGTCAGCGAAATATCGTGGGGATGGCGAAACAAAGACTGCGCTTTGTTGGCAGAACACTTAGAAGATGCGACAAACCCACTAAAGAGACAACCTACATTACACTTGTCCGTCCTCTGCTGGAATATTGCTGCGCGGTGTGGGATCCTTGCCTGGTAGGATTGACGAAGGACATCGAAAAAGTGCAAAGAAGGGCAGCTCGTTTCTTGTTCTCGCGCAATAGAGGTGAGAGTGTCACTGATATGATACGCGAGTTGGGGTGGCAGTCACTGAAACAAAGGAGGTTTTCTTTGCGGAGAGATCTATTTACGAAATTTCAATCACCAACTTTCCCTTCCGAATGCGAAAATATTTTGTTGACAGCCACCTACGTAGGGAGAAATGATTATCACAATAAAATAAGAGAAATCAGAGCTCGAACGGAAAGATTTAGGTGTTCCTTTTTCCCACGCGCCATTCGAGATTGGAATGGTAGAGAAGTAGTATGAAAATGGTTCGATGGACCCTCTGCCAGGCACGTAAGTGTGAATTGCAGAGTAATCATGTAGATGTACATGTAGATGTCCACCAATTTTTGTCTTGACTTTCTTTCCGCAAGATGGATTTGTCTTACCCTACTGTGAATTGCGCGGAAAAGTTGTGTGCCACACAAATATATTTTCCTGGGATTTTGGCGTCTCTAACCTTTCCCGTGAGAAAAGACGGTGGCAACATGTTAGAGCATCAGATGAGCTTAAAGTTTGTCTTTGCGGCCACATCTGTGCTTCTGTGCTATGTGTACTGGTCTTTCACGTCATCTAGCTCAATCGTTTATATAATTTCATATGACTGTATGAAGTCTGACTGGTTTATAAGACCATAGTAGACCTTTTTTCGAATTAGTAGGCAGAAATGAAAAGTTCTGGAAGAGTGTTGAAGTATTTCCAGAAGTTAGAAGTTATGATTGATAGCAAACGGTTAGATACTATATCAAAGTAAGAAAGGTAACGAAATTTTGCAATCAGTCTCATGACATCACACGACGCTGCCGGACGATAGCTATGTCATCCTCTTCAAAGGCCTCATTCCAGGGCAGCACTGACATACAGTATCGCTCTCTGGGCCATTATTGTTCTTGTTAGTCCCCACAAGGTGGAATAAGTCTGTTTCTGTACTTGTACCAAGGAATAACCCATGGCAGTGCCGGCGATCGACACTCGATCTTCCATGTGTCTCACACCACAGCTGCGAATGTGGGTTACATAAAGGAATAACGCAGATAAAGTTCCGCGTTCTGGCCCTACACAAGCCAATCGGGATCGACCAGCTGTCGACCAATGGCGTCATTCTGTATGGAGACTGGTGTTGCGCTATACCGAAACTAAGGTTCGGTAAATTTTGTGAACTACATAATTGACGTAGTAAATGGTAAGATTAGCTGTAGTATTAACAGGGAAAGACACTTAAATGAATGTGTAAGAGAGAAAGTAGGAGTCGACGACTTCTCTTTCTTTTTTGTTTGTTTGGGTTTTTGTTTTGCACATTCAGCGTTAGTGCATAGTGTATTTTATATCCTTGCAAAATATAAATTGTATTTCACAAGTAATAAAACGTAGTAGATCGCGTAACTTCTCCACTTTTATGTAAACGAAGCAAAGTAAAATTTACATACACAAACATTCTATGTATTGTTGTTAGTTGGTACTCAATATGTCCGCAGCTCGTGGTCTTGGGGTAGCATTCTCGCTTCCCGCGCACGGGGTCCTGGGTTCGATTCCCGGCGGGGTCAGGGATTTTCCCTGCCTCGAGATGACTGGGTGTTGTTGTGTCATCTTCATCATCATCATTCATCCTCACTACGGTCTGAGGAAGGCAATGGCAAACCACCTCCGCTGGGACCTTGCCTAGTAGGCGGTGCGGGTCTCCCGCATCGTCCCCTACGCTCCTCGGAATATGGGACCTCATAATCATCATCGGTACTCAATAGAACGTTCATTATAATGAAAGGCATGACTTTCTTGTTATTATTGATAAGCGCGAAAGTTGTTTATGAACAATACAAAAATTTTTCATATAAGTTCAACGAAGTATTGAAGAAATGTTTGTTAAGTTTCTATTTTGCAGGTATTTTTTATTTTACCTTCCTGTTGAGAAATTGAGTTTCCTAGCGTTATATGATAAATCTGCATTGTTTCACTTGATTTTTTACTACAACATCCATCTGTTGTGCTACCAATCAACAGTTTTCCAATAATACTTACATTAAAAATTGACAGTTTCAGTTTTGATATAAATACTGTTTATTCTTAAGTAATAGACAGGAGGGTAATTACGTAGAAAAATTATATTCCGTAGTTTCTGTGGCCATTTATATCTCCTTAGTCAGTTTCTAGACAGTTCACCACTTCTGTTTTTGAGGGAATCTAATAAGACACTGATCGCATACGTAAAGTAATCCCACCGAGGTAACGCCCGATAGGTATGCTACACACGCAACATACAAGTAACGCAGTTACGATCTTAACCGACCGAAGCTACTGGGAGAACTATCATCATATACGTTTACTTATGGTAGTCTATGGTGGCTGATGTAGTTTTACAATTCTAATGGAGAGGTATGTGGTCAGTGCACCGCTTTCCCGGTCTCTGACGGGTTTCTGGACATGGAAACCGCTGCTAAGCGATCGAGTAGATCCTTAGTTGTTCTCGAGAGGCTACGTCCACCCTTTACCAGTCCTCCCACCAACGAAAAATTCCTGGCGGTTCTGGGAATCGAACATAGGCCTCCCCACATGGAAGTCAGCCGCGCTAACCACTCAGCTACGGAAGCGGACACATAAAGGAATATCAAGTCGAAACTGATGCCTGTAGCAGGTGTGCAGTGAATGTTGCACGTTTTGGGATAATGAAAAGTTCATTAGCATACTGTGTGGCTTCTTGGGATATTTGTCACGCTAATGCTTTTGTAAACACACTACTGCTTCTGTGGAGAGTAGCCATTTAGCTTTGAAATATTATCGTTTTCCTATCGACGGAAAGGCCACAAATCATCACAGAGGTTATGGTTGAGAAACCCAGTGTTGGAACAAATCTTAGTAAGTCAAGACTTTATTAAATGTATTATTTCAGTTTCAACGATTCGTGCGTTCACTAAATAATCTGTATCAAGTCACATGGCGAACAATCTGTAGTACACAATGTCGAATTGAAGACCATGTATCTCTGTAACAAAATAATCCCTGACCACTCACAATATTTTTATAAATGTCAAGTTTCGCAGTCCGTATTTATGGCTCCGTTTAATGCATACTTTTTTATGCGTTGCTGTTTGACGAACTTAAACTTCCAAAGGGAAGACATTGTCACACATTTGCAAGAAAAGTGCACCGAGACGTAGATTCGTTTTTAGCGTCCATACTTTCTCTCGAGATGGGCTCAGTGTGCTCGTAGTAAAGTGATTTTGCAACTCTAATGCCAAATGGAGACGCAATCGTGACGAATGAAAGTTAACGACGAACAAAAGCGAAGATCATGGGTGAACGTGACGCGTAAGACCAAGGGCTAAAATCGTACTGGCAGGCGTAGGGCGTTGACTGATGTGCATGAAATCGCTGGAAATATCAGACGTGCCCTCCCGAACAAAAGGCGGAGGCTGGCTGACACACGATTGCTACGTAATGCACGAGGCGGGCCGTGCGTCGCACGTCCGAGTTGCGTCTTCACTGTCGTGCTGCCAACCACTCCACTTAGAGCGCACGTCTCATTTGTTAGCATCCCCGTACAAGTATGCGCTCGTTAAGAAGGTTCCGACGTTGCACTCGTGTGGTGCACAACCGCTCTCATTACGAGCGTCCGAGAGGAAGCTTGATGGACCGATGTAGGAACGCGCCTGCGTATAGTTTATTTTTATCACTGAGACCGTTTCAGAATACTTATATCATTCGCAGATTAAATAACACTCGTGATAACGGTAATTTGTAAGGTTTGGACCTTATAATCACTGTTTAAGGACAGAGAGAGAGTGGTCCTTTCACATGAGTGGACGCAACAGTTCGGCATTGTACAGGGTGTTTCAAAAATGACCGGTATATTTGAAACGGCAATAAAAACAAAACGAGCAGCGATAGAAGTACACCGTTTGTTGTAATATGCTTGGGACAACAGTACATTTTCAGGCGGACAAACTTTCGAAATTACAGTAGTTACAATTTTCAACAACAGATGGCGCTGCAAGTGATGTGAAAGATATAGAAGACAACGCAGTCTGTGGGTGCGCCATTCTGTACGCCGTCGTTCTGCTGTAAGCGTGTGCTGTTCACAACGTGCAAGTGAGCTGTGGACAACATGGTTTATTCCTTAGAACAGAGGATTTTTCTGGTGTTGGAATTCCACCGCCTATAACACAGTGTTGTTGCAACAAGACGCAGTTTTCAACGGAGGTTTAATGTAACCAAAGGACCGAAAAGCGATATAATAA
Organism: Schistocerca cancellata; assembly: GCF_023864275.1. Lineage (NCBI taxonomy): Eukaryota > Metazoa > Arthropoda > Insecta > Orthoptera > Acrididae > Schistocerca > Schistocerca cancellata. Next base: position 815,137,383 of record NC_064629.1, on the reverse strand, counting down.
AGGATCTGTTTGAAAAATTTCAACGGACTGGGATCGTGACGGATGAACGTGCTGGAAAGGTAGGGCGACAGCGTACGGCAACCACAGAGGCCAACGCGCAGCTAGTGCAGCAGGTGATCCAACAGCGGCCTCGGGTTTCCGTTCGCCGTGTTGCTGCTGCGGTCCAAATGACGCCAACGTCCACGTATCGTCTCATGCGCCAGAGTTTACACCTCTATCCATACAAAATTCAAATGCGGCAACCCCTCAGCGCCACTACCATTGCTGCACGAGAGACATTCGCTAACGATATAGTGCACAGGATTGATGACGGCGATATGCATGTGGGCAGCATTTGGTTTACTGACGAAGCTTATTTTTACCTGGACGGCTTCGTCAATAAACAGAACTGGCGCATATGGGGAACCGAAAAGCCCCATGTTGCAGTCCCATCGTCCCTGTATCCTCAAAAAGTACTGGTCTGGGCCGCCATTTCTTCCAAAGGAATCATTGGCCCATTTTTCAGATCCGAAACGATTACTGCATCACGCTATCTGGACATTCTTCGTGAATCTGTGGCGGTACAAGCTGCCTTAGACGACACTGCGAACACCTCGTGGTTTATGCAAGATGGTGCCCGGCCACATCGCACGGCCGACGTCTTTAATTTCCTGAATGAATATTTCGATGATCGTGTGATTGCTTTGGGCTATCCGAAACATACAGGAGGCGGCGTGGATTGGCCTCCCTATTCGCCAGACATGAACCCCTGTGACTTCTTTCTGTGGGGACACTTGAAAGACCAGGTGTACCGCCAGAATCCAGAAACAATTGAACAGTTGAAGCAGTACATCTCATCTGCATGTGAAGCCATTCCGCCAGACACGTTGTCAAAGGTTTCGGGTAATTTCATTCAGAGACTACGCCATATTATTGCTACGCATGGTGGATATGTGGAAAATATCGTACTATAGACTTTCCCAGACCGCAGCGCCATCTGTTGTTGAAAATTGTAACTACTGTAATTTCGAAAGTTTGTCTGCCTGAAAATGTACTGTTGTCCCAAGCATATTGCAACAAACGGTGTATTTCTATCGCTGCTCGTCTAGTTTTTATTGCCGTTTCAAATATACCGGTCATTTTTGAAACACCCTGTAAGTGCCATCAACCTAGTTCGGCTGTATACCGGAAGTCTAAGTGCCAGTCAAGCACAGAATGGACAAACAAACTCATGAGGTAGTACATCTCTGCAATGATATGGGTACTGATTTCTCTTATGCTTGCAGTCATGAGTCTACCTTGACTTCTGTATTAAGCAAATACGCTTGGTCTTAAGCACAAATGAGACAGGAAGCGAATCTCCTGCCATCTAAAGTAGTTACTGTTATTGAGGTGGCTTGCTTGCACGCGGCAGTTAGACACCCTCGTTACAGGGCCAAATAGGCTAAACAACCTACTGCAAAACTAAGGGGAACATAGACAAGCAAAAATTTGCAATAATTTATTAAGAGTTTCTTGGGCGTGAATATGATACATGGCAACGTAGTCCAGAGTTCACTTGCACTGATCTAACATTACTGTCTCTAATAAAGCACTCCGTCTTCAGGCCACAAGTGGCCCATCGGGACCATCCGACCACCGTGTCATCCTGGATGCGGATAGAAGGGGCGTGTGGTCAGCACACCGCTCTCCCGGTCGTTACGATGGTTTTCTTTGACCGGAGCCGCTACTATTCGGTCGAGTAGCTCCTCAATTGGCATCACGAGGCTGAGTGCACCCCGAAAAATGGCAACAGCGCATGGCGGCCCGGATGGTCAGCCATCCAAGAGCCGGCAACCCCCGACAGCGCTGAACTTCGGTGATCTGACGGGAACCGGTGAATCCACTGCGGCAAGGCCGTTGCCTGTCTCCAATAAACGAGGACTAATACGAGGGCTATTCCGAAAGTAAGGTCCGATCGGGCACGAAATGGAAACGACAGAGAAAATCCGATGAAACTTTGCATAGATGTGTTGATTGGTGTCTCTAGCATGCCGTCGATCAGGTCACATTTTAATTTTGAGTGTACACTGAGCACGTAAATATGCCTAGAAAATAGTATCTCCTGCCAAATGTGAAGGTCTGGTGAAAGATTTCGCCTGATATTATGCAGCCAACATAACGTAACTGCATTGCGTTTCTTTCATCATGACAATTCTCGCCCGCACTCTGTAGGGGCAGTGAAGACACTTCTGCCGCGTTTTCGATGGGAAGTGTTTGACTACCCACAGTACAGCCTGTACCTGTCTCTCACTGAATTTCTTTTCTGCTCACATGAACCGCTGGCTATGAATACAACATTTTGTCACATACAACGAGGTGCAAACAGTGTAGAGATTTGGTGGAAAGCACAGGTGGCTGCATTCTATAACGAGGGCATGTTGGTACGGCGCTACGACAAATGTTGAAGTGGGAGCGGCGACTCTGTAGAGAAGTAACTGGAAGGTTTTTGATTTTCACAGTCGTTTCCATTTCGTGATTGATCGGACCTTACTTTCTGAATAGCACTCGTATAACTCGTAGAACATCCAGTAGGGCTCCTCTGTAACTGCCTTGACGCATGGTGTTGATATTGTTGAACTAACTATTGATATTGAGTGGAACCGTCCATCCATTTATATACGAGTTTGGCTAATAGATGTGCACTATAATATGCCAAAAAGTTTCATGCAATAGTATTGTTATAATAGGTTCTGCTAGCACTTACCTTGACAGAAACTTATGAATGAACAAACAGGTCACTTGACAACGTATGGGCATCAAAGAAGCCAAAACGATAGAGAAATGGCACTGAGAACTTTTGCGTAAAACTAGGTAGCACTTGTCTTTTATTGTTCCTGGTGGAAACGCTTACGTTCAGAAATATTTACTGTTAAATAAATAATACATACTAATCATCGGAAAGTAGGTACATTAGTTGTATGCCTGTCAGTACCTTTGTAATATTTAGTTTCGTTACACTTTATTACTAATGTATCAATTAATTTTCTTTTATTCTTTTATTTCATTTTACGAATAACTACTCACTTGTCTTAAAAAATAAAGTCCTTGTGAACTGTCATATTGTTACACACCACTACGAAAATACCAATAATTTGTATTTACAGCTTACATGGAACACAGTTCACGGTGTGTACGTACTGTTGACGTAGCTCGTTATACAAGAACATTAAAATCTCGAGTGGACATTGGTACGCGTTTCATATTGCGCATTGGCGTCCACAGATTTGTTGCAAATACGTAGACACCGGCTGTCAATACACTCAATAAACAAAGTGTGGGCCGGCCGGTGTGGCCGTGCGGTTCTAGGCGCTTCAGTCTGGAACCGCGTAACCGCTACGGTCCCAGGTTCGAATCCTGCCTCGGGCATGGATGTGTGTGATGTCCGTAGGATAGTTAAGTTTAAGTAGTTCTAAGTTCTAGGGGACTGATAACCACAGATGTTAAGTCCCATAGTGCTCAGAGCCATTTTTTTTAACACAGTGTGGCACTAGGGAATGGCGTCTCAGTTGTTTGTTTAGCGAAATGGATTACTTTTCAGCCCCAATTTCAAGCAATAGAAAAATAAATTTGCACAGTCCTCGAATAAAAGTGTGCAAATACTAGATACAAAAACATGGAAAAAACTTTAACAGGGAAGTAGGCTGAAACTCGTGAAACGTAAAATGAGACGTAGGTCGCATTTGAACAGCGTCTCTTGCGCTGGAAAATTGCTGCGTTCATTATTATTCCCGTGTTCCACGGACACAGCCACCGATTGTCATTCAAACGTCTAACTACTAAGAGGTCCGCCCGCGGTAACTGAGTGGTGAGCGCGACAGAATGTCAATCATAAGGGCCCGGGTTCGATTCCCGGCTGGGTCGGTGATTTTCTCCGCTCAGAGAATGGGTGTTGTGTTGTCCTAATCATCATCATTTCATCCCCGTCGACGCACAAGTCGCCGAAGTGGCGTCAAATCGAAAGACTTGCACCCAGCGAACTGTCTACCCGACGGGAGGCCCTAGTCACACGACATTTACATACTACAACTAAGAGTGGCAAAATTACTAGAGGCAGGCAGGATTCATATCGCCGTCTTACGTAACATATGTTCACTACCAGCACGAGAAACAATTTCTCACCTTTTTCGTGACATGGAAGCAAATACTTACCGTGAATTTCTTAATAACTGCTAGTATGGTAAAACAGGCAATCACGAAGGTACACGCATTGCACTACACACTCTGAGTATCTTCTACCACTGATGATCCGTGTTCCATACCATGACAACAGTAATGAGTTTGTTAAAAATAAAATAATTGCCAGATTGGCTAAAAAAGCTATGACTGTTACTCCTAGCTGATGCTGGAGACTGGGATGAATTGTTTTACAGACTTGTTACATATATGGAAACTGTTCTTCTCCAGATATCAATGTCTATTTGGGAAATTTCTACTGACAGGCGTCTACACGTCTAATGATTGATTTGCGAGGGAAGTACAGAAAACCCCGTACTGTGTGAAGTGTTTCGAAAAACTTTGAAAGGCGTGTACAATGACTTTCCGGTGGTAGATGTTAAACGAGTTTTCACTAAGTGGTGTTAACGCAAAGGTAGCCATATCAAATTATAGATCTGATTTATAGCAAGCAATTTTTTGCAATGAGTCTCACTTAAACTTCGAGGACTGTTGTGATGGTCAAATTCCCTTCAATCGCTGTGTTCAGCTAGCGAAACAATTGAACGATTAGTATAGCGGAGCCATATTCAGGAGGAGAGCGGGTTCAAATCGCCATCCGCCCATTTTCATTTACGTTTCCTGTTATTACTGCCGAGGTATGGTTCCTTTGAAATGAACACGGTCGAATTCCTTCCCCATCCACATCCGATCGAGGAAGTGCTTGGTCTCTAATCACTTCCTCATCAAGATGATTCCATCATCAGAGATATTATCAGTGATACCAATTTCAGTGTCGATGTCACGAGTGTGTGTTCATTTAACTTGAACAGTTACTTTGTAAGTTCAAAAATATTTCAAAATGTCGGTAAATTCAAAACCTTTGACGAAAATCAAAATTTCAAACACCTCATAAATATAACTTGTTCACAAGTAGCTTAAAAGCAACTAACCCTTCATGGTAAATCAGTGTTGGAGACGGAAGGAGCCTAAGCATATCATATAATGAATCGTAGATATGCCTGAATAAAACTTTCGAAAATGTTCTCGACGAAATTTTTAATCCACTTGTTGCCAGTAACTTATTGGCGCCGGCCGTAGTGGCCGTGCGGTTCTAGGCGCTGCAGTCTGGAACCGAGCGACCGCTACGGTCGCGGGTTCGAATCCAGGCTCGGGCATGGCTGTGTGTGATGTCCTCAGGTTAGTTAGGTTTAATTAGTTCTAAGTTCTAGGCGACTGATGACCATAGATGTTAAGTCCCATAGTGCTCAGAGCCATTTTTTTGAGCTGTGTGTTTTTTAACATGTAATACAGATGGTTTAAATGGGGAAATATTTCATTCGAGGGTTCATTGTGCTTACACACAGTGGTATAAAGATCGAACTATGAACAGTCACAAGTGCTGCTTAAATCAAACTGACCTTTGACCGTACCGTCGTTGGTCCTCCATAAGCCCCATCTATTCTCTCTCTGGGCATGGATGTGTGTGCTGTCCTTATGTTAGCTAGGTTTAAGTAGTCCTAAGTTCTAGGGGACTGATGACCTAAGAAGTTAAGTTGCATAGTGCTCAGAGCCACTTGAACCTATTGGCAACAAGTCTAAATTATGGTTTCAGTACTGATGGAATCTTGTCTAGTTTTCAGCTGAATAACAGTATCACCTTGATGCAATGTTAGGACAAGTTCGTAAAAGTGATGGGTGTAGAACGTACCGTCGCCAGAAGACTACATCACTGAAATTCTCCGAAAATCCTGCATCACCTTTCGGCGGAAAGATGTCTCTTCTTTGTCGTAAAATGGCTCTGAGCACTATGGGACTTAACATCTATGGTCATCAGTCCCCTAGAACCTAGAACTACTTAAACCTAACTAACCTAAGGACATCACACAACACCCAGTCATCACGAGGCCTTTGTCGAAAATGAGACATTACGTAGAGGTTAGTAATTTAAGACAAGACTAGGATACCGACAGAAGCAGATGCCTGCCGTTGCAGCTTTGACCAAACTCCGATACATCAGGATCGTGACGGGATATTTCCGTGCCGAATACTGCCCCATTTACGCAGTTGGTACATCCTGCTCATGAACAGGTTAGATATCGATAACAAGGCATAATCCATAATCATAAATAAAATTTAAACTAGTTAGTATGCATTTTGTTAATATATAGCAGCACACGTTCATGAACAGGTAAGTTCCTTCGATTCTGTTATTTTTATGTCGTAGAAAAAGGGAATATGATGAAGGTTTATAACGAAAAAATAGCCTCCTGTACTTTCAGATTTCTCAAATTTCACGACACGCATATTGATTGATTGTCAGTTTCAATAAAATGATAGGTCGTTAATACCTATTAAGTCTGAAATAATTTAATATTTCGCTTACCACTTCAGTATGGCGTCTCTTCAAATACTGTAATGGATGTAAGGACAAACAGCCCGTTTATGAACATAAAAGGTAGTGAATCTCAGAGTGTATCGTGGCCGCTTCTAGAAGTGTATCTTGTAGATGGTCTCGAAACGGTTGTTTGTTTATTTTTCTGGCCTTTCACCATCACGAGTGGCAGGCGTTATCAAGAATTCACCCTCCATTACTACGCCAATAGGACGGGAGGTATGCCTATCATAGGTGCTAGCGAAAAGTCAAAATATCAACCATAGACTGCAGAACGAGACATCTGGACTCTTCAAAAGTTAATTCAAAACTTCAGTACGCACTTCTACCCTCATTCCACTTGTAAATACGACTGCTCAATTAGAACAAGGCTGCCGCCGAAACCAGGTGTCTAATTTGAGTCCCGGATTAACACAGAGCTTAAACCTCCCAGGAATGTTGCACAGACGAATGCCTTGCAATCTGGTTTGACACGGAGTCAGGTATTTTTGTTTCGATGCCAACAGCAACTTCATTAGCGGCTCAAAACTCAGACAACATAAACGCAATACTTTCAGTACCAAGTCAATTAAAAAACTATTACAACATGAAAGCAAACCAGTGTCTAAAAGGAGTGCACACACGCATCTACTTACAGGCCAAACCGAGATGATACATGACACTAATACAATGATAACTACCTCACCTCTTTTACTTCTTCTTTATTATTATTTCTGCACACCGTGATGGGGCGGGATGGCAGCGGATAAAAGCATTGTTTAGAGGAAGTGTTATATGGTTTAGACAAACTAGGCAATAATTTGTGTTTGAAAGTGTACATAGACGACAACTTAACGAATTTTTACAACTGATATCGTGTTTACGGTCTGATTAAAATTATGTAGAGTTGATGACGTTAATACTGCTACGATGTGTTAGAGCTTACAGTGATATGACTATGAAAAACTTCAGGGTGCGTATGACGCTGAACTTGGCGGTGGAGGAGGGGGGATACTGTGGGATAAGGGTAAGGTAAAGCGTTGCAGACTACAGCTATTTGGAAGGGAAAGTGTTGGAGCGAATATCATGGTTTAGCGCAGTGGGAGTTGGTTGAGTTTCGGCGGGAGTAAAGGGATGAAGCATGGAACTGCATGGAAGGTGGAATATCGGCACAGTTGTGTGGATGTGGTGGATGTGGGGAGAGAGATGGCGTAATTTTGAGAGCGGACGATCTGAACGTGTGTCCATCAGAAAGAGTAAATTTTTAATATTGGATATCATGAACTGCTATATATATTATGACTTTTGAACACTATTAAGGTAAATACATTGTTTGTTCTTTATCAAAATCTTTCATTTGCTAACTATGCCTATCATCAGTTAGTGCCTTCAGTAGTTAGAGTCTTCCATTTAGCTGGCAGTAGTGGCGTTCGCTGTATTGCAGTAGTTCGAGTAACGAAGATTTTTGTGAGGTAAGTGATTTGTGAAAGGTATAGGTTAATGTTAGTCAGGGTCATTATTTGTAGGGATTATTGAAAGTCAGATTGCGTTGCGCTAAAAACATTGTGTGTCAGTTTAAGCACAGTCATGTATAATTTTTCTAAGGGGACGTTTCAGACTGATATCGTAAACTAGTTTATACCTTTCCCTGGCGAATGGTATGGCCTGTGGAGCACATCTCTGCTAGAGTAAAGCTGGACGCTGCAATTCGAGGCGCCGACTGCATGCTGTTTGCCAATTCTTCGACTGACGTCATCAAAGCTTCATGTGGAGATGCAGAAGGTGCCACACTCTGCGTGAAAAAGCGAATTTATCTTTGTAGCTTGTAGACGCCATCTGCTGAAACTGTCCTCTACCTTCGCTATGGCGTAACACCATCCTTCACACACAAAGATTCACGCTAAACCGAGAAAAACTATGTCATAGTCAGCTGGTTAAAAATATCGGGGGAGTTACATAGTATTGCGTGCGAAAGCTCTATCAAGTAATTCCTCATGTAATTCTTCGTGCTTTTTTATACTTAGGAACGCGGATAACTTAGTTTTAAAAATCTGAATTTTCATGCCGCTAGTTGAATTTCCGTTGTAAACGTCCCTCCTAAGGCACATGCTTAAATGTAACTGAATAATGCACTTAGTCTGGAAGCGGAGGAGACATTTTACGCATATTCTGAAGAAACGTCAAAGGGAAAATAACTTTCTGTGTATATTTAATACGCAATTTTCGTTTTTCATGAAGCTGGTTACAATATAACAAACAATGTTATCATTTTATATGAAGTTTGTCTTGCACGGAGAATTTCATTGATACTGTGGACAGGTCCGTAGTCAAATTTCCCTCTGTAGCGACCTCTCTATCAACGCGACAGGCAGCCCAAACAAAAAGAAATACGTTTATGTTGGCTTTATAGAGTTAATGGACTTGTGTCTCTTTTGTGGCTGAGTGCTGTAATGCTGCGATGTCAGCGAAAAGAAAATAGAATGAAACATTACCCTATGTTATATTATGACAGAGAATTTTTAATTCCTTCGGCAGTTTCCATTAATGTTATTCATCGTAAATGTTTTACTCGTACATTGAATGATACAGACTAGACTACACTACAATAGCCACCACTACGATACGTATATATATATATATATATATATATATATATATATATATATATATATATATATATGCGTCTGGAAAATTATCATAACGTTGCTACTGTGCAAATTCCGCTGTCTTACCGCACTACCTAAATGCTGGGAGAGACTACTTTCAGTGTGACTATGTGCGAAAACGGGAGCAGTGTACTAACGCAGATTTATTGTCTGTCGAATCTAATCTAGAAATGACAGAAAGGCTGCAGCACGGCCAATCAAACCTCAGCTGGATTTGGATTACTCCCATCCCCTCTACGCAGTGTAGGAAACCCGCGATTTACAGAACTCGATTGTCATTAGTATCCTACTATGCTGATCTTGGAGACGCTAAGGGGATTTTTTTTTTTCAGTCGTAGGAGAAACAGTAATGGGTTGGCTGACAAGTGGCAATGCTTCTAGTTATACCACTCACTTTTTGAGTTCTTTTGTGGAATAACTAGAGCACCTTTAGTAACTCCGCCTAATAGCGATAGCATACGAAAACCTTGTAGTACACTGACGGGAAAAAATCGCAAAACCAAAAAATTATTCATGTAAAGTAATGAAATTTCGGCAAAACCTTTGTCTAGGTAACATATTTAAGTGATTAACTTAGCAAGATCACAAGTTAATGTAAACGCGACAGATGCCATCGGAAATGTGAAATGCTGCTACATTAATAATCGGTGTGATCCCAAGAATCTTGAATGTAAGCATGCAAACGTGCATTCACTGTTGTGCAGGTGGCGAATGTCAGCCGGCCGGTGTGGCCGTGCGGTTCTAGGCGCGTCAGTCTGGAACCGCGAGACCGCTACGGTCGCAGGTTCGAATCCTGCCTCGGGCATGGATGTGTGTGATGTCCTTAGGTTAGTTAGGTTTAAGTAGTTCTAAGTTCTAGGGGACTGATGACCTCAGCTGTTAAGTCCCATAGTGCTCAGAGCCATTTTTTTGGCGAATGTCAGTCTGGAGTTCCATGCCCGTTGCACTTGGTCAGTCAATACATGGATGGTTAATGCTGATTTTGGATGACTCTGGATATGTCGTCCGATGATGTCATATATATGCTCGATCGGAGACAGACCTGGTGATCGAGCAAGCCAAGGTAACATGTCGACACTCTGTAGAGCATGTTGGGTTACAACAGCGGTATGTGGCAGAGCGTTATTCTGATGGAAAACCTCCCCTGGAATGCTGCTCATGAGTGACAGCATAATAGGTCAAATCACCACATAGACACACAGATTTGCACTCAGGGTGCATGGAATAACTACGATACTGCTCGTGTTATCATACGAAATTTCACCCCAGATCATAACTTCAGGTATAGGTCCAGTGTGTCTAAAACGCAGACAGGTTGAGTGCAGGTCCTCAAATGGCCTCCATCTAACTAACACAAAGGCTTCACTGACACCGAGGCAGAGCAAGTTTTCATTGGAAAACACAACAGACTTCCATCCTTACTTCCAGTGAGCTTTCGGTTGACACCACTGAAGCCGCAAATGGCGGTGGTTTGGGGTCAGTGGAATGCACGCTACGTGGCGTCTGGCTCGGACCTGTCATTGAAGAAACCGATTTGTAACGGCTCGTTGTGTCACTGTGGTGCCAACTGCGCTCAAATTGCATTGGTTCAAAAAATGGTTCAAATGGCTCTGAGCACTATGGGACGTAACTGCTGAGGTCATCAGTGCCCTAGAACTTAGAACTACTTAAACTTAACTAACCTAAGGACGTCACACACATCCATGCCCGAGGCAGGATTCGAACCCGCGACCGTAGCGGTCGCTCGGCTCCAGACTGTAGCGCCTAGAACAGCTAGGCCACTCAGGCCTGCGCAGATGCATTACGATGCTCCAGAACCGTACGCCGAACTCAGCGGTCTTCCATCCCGGTACGACTACGTGGCCGTCTTGTAAACGTGCATTCCCGCGACCATTTCTGCTAGGAGTCATGTACAATGGCTACATTCCTGGCATGTCCTTCTGCAACATCGCAGAAGGATCAGTCAGCTTCTTGTAGCCACATCACACAACCTCGTTCAAACTCAGTGAGGTGCTGATAATGGCGTTTTTGTTACCTTAAAGGCAATCTTGATTAACATCTACATCTACATCCATACTCCGCAAGCCACCTGACGGTGTGTGGCGGAGGGTACTTTGAGTACCTCTATCGGTTCTCCCTTCTATTCTAGTCTCGTATTGTTCGTGGAAAGAAAGATTGACGGCATGCCTCTGTGTGGGCTCTAATCTCTCTGATTTTATCCTTATGGTCTCTTCGCGAGATATACGTAGGAGGGAGCAATATACTGCTTGACTCCTCGGTGAAGGTATGTTCTCGAAACTTTGACAAAAGCCCGTACCGAGCTACTGATCGTCTCTCCTGCTGAGTCTTCCACTGGAGTTTATCATCTCCGTAACGCTTTCGCGATTAATAAATGATCCTGCAACGAAGCGCGCTGCTCTCCGTTGGATCTTCTCTATCTCCTCTATCAACCCTATCTGGTACGGATCCCACACTGGTGAGCAATATTCAAGCAGTGGGCGAACAAGTGTACTGTAACCTACTTCCTTTGTTTTTCGGATTGCATTTCCTTAGGATTCTTCCAATGAATCTCAGTCTGGCATCTGCTTTACCGACGATCAACTTTATATGATCATTCCATTTTAAATCACTCCTAATGCCTACTCCCTGATAATTTATGGAATTGACTGTTTCCAGTTGCTGACCTGCTATATTGTAGCTAAATGATAAAGGATCTTTCTTTCTATGTATTCGGAGCACATTACACTTGTCTGCATTGAGACTCAATTGCCATTCCCTGCACCATGCGTCAATTCGTTGCAGATCCTCCTGCATTTCCGCGCGACTGCTAGGGTCGCAGGTTCGAATCCTGCCTCGGGCATGGATGTGTTTGATGTCCTTAGGTTAGTTAGGTTTAAGTAGTTCTAAGTTCTAGGGGACTGATGACCACCGTAGTTAAGTCCCATTGTGCTCAGAGCCATCTGAACCATTTTGAACCTCCTGCATTTCAGTACAATTTTCCATTGTTACAACCACTCGATATACCACAGCATCATCCGCAAAAAGCCTCAGCGAACTTCCGATGTTATCCACAATGTCATTTACGTATATTGTGAATAGCAACGGTCCTACGACACTCCCCTGCGGCACACCTGAAATCACTCTTACTTCGGAAGACTTGTCTCCATTGAGAATGACATGCTGCGCTCTGTTGTCTAGTAACTCTTCAATACAATCACACAATTGGTCTGATAGTCAACTCGTCACGCCCAATCTCAAAGATAACTAACGCTCACGACCATTACAGCGTGTGTTTAAGGCAAACCTAATTTGCGTCCTACCGCCAATCCTATGCGAGTGGCGCAAAACCTGAATAGACATCGTCTTTCAGATGTAGAGACACGCCTACAACTTTCGTGTATGATGCACAACACTTTCTTGGTGTTGCGCTGTCGTTGTTTTTTTTTTCAAAAAGTGTGTACATGTCAGGTTCTGTTAGTAGAAGGCTTGCCTGGCCTCGGAAAAAATAACGCAAATATATTTTAAAAGTTTTTAAATGAAAACTATTGAATATTAGCATCTCGAATGTACTGAGTAATTTTACTGCACTCTTTTCTTTAGAACGAAGGAGTGAACTTTGGTTGTAAACAAGACTACAGAAGGGAAAAGAGAAGAAGGAAACGAAACTGCTCTCATTATCGAGTAACTAGTTTTCATTATGTATACCTGATTGATAACATTTGAACCTTGAACTCAGTCAAATTTGCGTATTTACCATATTTCCCGTTAGTGGTTTTCGCTTCGAAGTACGTCTGTACTCGCTCCTACCACAACACAAAACATAAAAATTTATGTACGAATGGCAGTCAAATGGAAACAGAACACCCACCACAGTGGGACCATGGCATGACTCCATTTAAAAGTAATCACTACACGCGTTAAGACATTTATTCCACGGGGAGGCGAGACAATCAGTTCCTGTTACGTAGAACGCGGTCGGCCGCTGACGTATTCAGAACCGCACTCACTCTTGCACTTCCCCGTTGTACTGAAATCGACGTCCACCGATGTCCTTCATTAGATGGCTAAAGATATGATAATCGCACGGTAAAACATCCACACTGTGTGGAGGATGTTGTAGTGTTTCCCAAACAAATCGCTGAAGCGCAGCCTTCGTCCGATTGGCAGTGTGGGGGCAGGCGTTACCGTGCAACAGGATTATTCCTTCCGCCTGCAATAGTGGGTGTTTTGACTTTATGGCTCATCGTAATTTCTGCAAAGTGTCTTCACAGCGTTGCGCATTGATTGTGGTTCCGCGCTCGAGGAACTAGACAAGCAGAGGACCGCTGCAGTCGAAGAAGATCATCGTACCTTACCGGAACTTTTGTAAACAGCTTTGGTTTTCTTTGGCGGGGCAGATGAGCAATTTTTCCAGTAGCTGCTCAAAACAGCCAGAATGGAAAATCACGCTAGGAACAATAAAAAGTCCTAAGGACGACTAGAACTAGAAACCAAGGCTCTTGTCTTTGTATTCCTACAGATGCACTGAGTCACAAAGTCATCCACTCAAAAACATAACGGTGTCCTTAATATACGCTGACTGAAAGAGAGGCTTCCTTACTCGTATTATTCCTTTCAGTGTCATATAATAACTTTCTCGTGGATATCTGGCCAGATAGCTTATTGGCAATAAAAGACTCGTTGTGATCTCTTAAGCAGTCCATGGCGCAATGAGGTGATGGTTAGGAGCCGTAAATGACTGCCGTCGTAATAAAACCCTTATTGGCATTCATAAATAGTCATAAAATAAAAGGATAAAACGTCACCTAGAGTTGGTATTTGATGCATGCTATCCCTGTTCAAGAGTCTTTTTTTTTTTTTTTACCATTGCGTGAGTTGTCGAGAATATAATCGCGAGTGGTACAGAAGTTGCCCATGTAATGAAAACGTGGAACTAAAATCAGTCCTGAGTTTTCAGTTTTGTACTGCCTGCATTTCCTGTAGTATTGATATTATACCAGCACACAATCAAAACAAAAAAAATCCACGAAGAAATTATACCATTCATCATGCGGACCATCACAACTACCGAGGTCCCTAATTTTCGCCTCTATTCTGCTACATTTCTTCTTCAAAAGTCTCTCACACCTTACTGTACTGGAGCTCTTTACCAAGCGAGGTGACAATGTAGTCAAGACACTGTGAAGTCGCACGTGGCCCGAAAAGATTGCAGGCTACTCCCGGCTGCAAAGCAGGTAAGGAAACGGATACCAGAATTACAGGCGAATGTCCGTAACCTCACTTAATTTCATGATGCTCCAGCCTTTTCTTAATTCGAACGTTACGATTTTTCTGCAGGGAGAGAAGCTCCTCTCAAAGGATCAGTACGCATACAAGAAGAAATTTCATATGAAATACAGCTCACTTGTTAGCGTCTTCCTAGTCTTCCGCAAGCTCTTCAACACTGTACCAAATTACAAGCAAGATACCGTCGCACGGATTGTCTTTAGAAACATGTGCCTGACTCAAGAATTCTCCCTGATGTAGTACTGAAAATTATACTCAACGCTAAATGTTCAACAGAAGCGAAAGTAACAGAGATTGTGTTCCAAGAAAAGGTCATAGGATTTATAATGTTTTCGATATACCTAAACGATTTATCATATTGCGTCGGCCGCATTTTTGGGTTGTTCTTTAAAGATCATGTTGTCAATAGCAAGTACTTAAGGAGTGCCTTAACAGATATATCTTAATAATGGCCTGACAACTTTTAGCATTCTACTTGATAATGGAATAAAAGCCGAAATCTGGCTATACAAAAGATAAATATAATAATACACAGTGAAATGGCGATTTTTTAAAAAATACTTGCAGAAGAAACTGTTTGCGTCCTTGTTACCTGAAATATCCCAAAATATACATGAAATGCTTTAGGAAAACCAAGGAAAATCTAAATGCAAACTACCGGAGGAGATTTAAGCCTTTATACTGCAGAGTACAAGCCTGCAGCGGCAAATATGCTCTGCAAGGAGCTGTTCAGTGAATAGCGAAGGAAATGTATCAGCATTAGCCACTTTTTATCGTATTCTATTAGCGTGTTTAGCGAGGTATGTTCCCCTGTACAAGACTTAATCTTCCTTTTCTTATTTTCATGGTTCCTAAGCGAGGTACACGATTTTCGTCATCGCCATCATCATCATCAATCCAGTTTTAGTTTAAGCACCTTTTTCTGTTTCGGGCACCTCTTCTTAGGGCTCCCAACATTTCTTTCCCCTGAGGCGTATATCTACACATTATTTTAAGTAGTCGTTCATGTGATATCGTTTCATGCAGTTTCTTTCCGTACTCTCTTATTTTCTGTAGTTATGCTTTTGACGACCAGTTCATTCAAAATTTCACTATTCTTTTTTCGATGTATGAGTCTCTAACCTCCTCCGTTGACCAGCGGTTGCGGTCCAAGTCTGACTCATACAATAGAAATGGTACTGCCATCATACTATGAAATTTTAATACTGTCTCTTTGCTAATTTTTTTTTAAGAGAGTGCGATTTATAGTACCTACCAGCTGTTGAATTTTTTGCAGTTTGAATTGTTCGTCACTGAATGTAGCATATAAGATCTCACAGTCCAGGTGTTACAAAGTATTTATTTGTTCTAGCGGTTTACCATCTATTACTATTTTTGTTCTTAAGTGCTCCTTACCATGGAATGCCACTACGTTCGTTTTATCTTTAGACATTGTCATGTTATAATGTTGTGCTAACTTTTGCTAGGACCAAATTACCCAACGTAATTTATCTTCAGAGTGAGCTAAGATTATTTGATCATCTGCAAACAGAAGTTCTTTATAACTTTATTATTAAGCTTATAATGTGCACTACTTTATTCTGCCATATCTTTACGCAGTTGTCTGTGTACATTTTAAATAATAGTGGTGATAAAAGACACCGTCGTCTCACTCTTTGAGAGAGGTTCTCACAAACAGATGCAGACTCTCAGACACCGGTCCTCTAAATTTACTCAATAGAGTTTTGCGAGAAAAATGTATCTTTCTATCAGATGTTTCCGCTAAAGTTCGTTTAGCATGTCTATTACACATTTGAATGTACTCTATAGACCTTAAACAATTCTAGGAGAACATTTCTGATTTTGTCCGGTTTCTGTTGCAATACCTACTTGACACGGACTCAAAACTGTGGAGAAGTACTCTAGAGTGGTAAACTAGAGTCTTGTACGGCGCTTCCTTCGCAGATACATTGCAGTTTTCTAGAATCATTCGAATAAACCTCAGTCTTCCGTTCAATTTCTCGATTACGCGTCTTTGTCCCTTTTCGTATCGCTTGGTATATATTTAAACGATCTAATAGATTTTGAAAATTTGTCACTAATCTTGTTGGTGGACACTATCGAGTTCTTTCTGTTTGTTATGTGAATTACATTCCATTCAGCTATATTTAAAGAGAGCTACCATTTGTAAATACTGAACCCTTCCACACTGCGTAACTGATACCACTTAATAATGGCCTAACAACTCTTAGCATTGTGTTTGATAATGACATAAAAGTCGAAATCTGGATAGTGCAAAAGACAAATATAATAATAAACAGTCAAATGACTGTTTACTCTTTTAAAAAGTATTGAATGACTGTGGCTCACCGCCATCGAAAATTTTTTCCAAGTCTCGTCCAACTGGACTAATGAAGTTATTGTTGTGGAACATGCGCTGTGTTATTCGTGACACCATTTGCGAACAGAATTGACGGAGAAATTGACTACAGCATTGCTCCAAAATTTATATAGGATTCAGAAACATCTATTAATTTAAAATGTGATTTCGAACCACGGTTGTTCATATTACGAATACAGTGCAGCTCCGCTGCGAGAAAACATTTTGAAACACAAAAAAAGCTGTAGATATCAATTTTCGGAGCACTTTCTGGACAAAATCATGTTCCACCTCATTGTGATAAGTCTGTTCTTTCGTTTCCCGAAATAGCTCTTCTGAGGGAAATTCATTAACGCCAACGTCACTACTGTCCTCTTCGGTTGTTGTCGAAGACAAGAGTCTTCTGCATGTATTCTGAGTGGCGTTAAGATATCACCACGCCCAACGTCTTCATCTGACGGATGGCTCATCACTAACAGTGTTACTTGCCCCATGTCCTTCCGGCTACGTCCGGGTCAAGCGTCGTCCCACTATTCAGTTTGAGTAAGAAACATATTCTAAAAGGAGAGAGTAACGGTTGAAACTGGAAGTAAAGGTCCTACAATCATGCGTTCAGAGACGAAAT
The DNA here is from genome assembly GCF_023864275.1 of Schistocerca cancellata. Classification (NCBI taxonomy): domain Eukaryota; kingdom Metazoa; phylum Arthropoda; class Insecta; order Orthoptera; family Acrididae; genus Schistocerca; species Schistocerca cancellata. Next base: position 815,119,900 of record NC_064629.1, on the reverse strand, counting down.
CTTATAGGTTATTAAGGAAGTTTTCTGCGTACGTTTCCACGCCAAATTGTAAATAATTATTATTGATGAAACCCACGGTTACGGTGGTATTCTTAAATGTTGTTTTCATCAGCGATAGTCATACATAATGTGACACGGTACCATAACCAGAGAACTTTCACGTTAACTGACTCTGGGGAAAAATCCTAGACATGAAGATTCACATACAACTTTAGTACCCACGTTCCCTGTCATGACGTTCATATTAAAGCGAAACTGATAGCAGGCTTTCTGATCGCTTGAGAATTTATCTCTGCTCCACGTGATTACTGTGGCAATAGCCACGTGGAGGTAGATCAGAATCCTCGTGCGGTCAAAGATGCATGGATTCAGACTCTCGTTAGTATCAATTCGTGGACATGAACTCAAAAAAATGGTTCAAATGGCTCTGAGCACTATGGGACTTAACATCTGAGGTCAGCAGTCCACTATAATTAGAACTACTTAAACCTAACTAACGTAAGGACATCACACACATCCATGCCCGAGGCAGGATTCGAACCCGCGACCGTAGCGGTCGCGGGGTTCCAGACTGTAGCGCCTAGAACTGCTCGGCCACCCCGGCCGGCCTTACGGGAACTATATACATAAAACGACCGTACCACTGAACAAAGACATAAGGCGTGCCGTTCATCGATAGTTTCAGCGCGGAAAAATGTCCACATTATCGTAAAGAGATTAAGTCTAGTTTCTACAGCTCCTGCAGTAGTACCTAAGCCAAATGTTTAGTGCTCACCTTGGCTCCCCCCATATTCTTACCCCATCCCTTGGATCTTTAGCTATGGAGACATCTAAAGACATCTGCGCTTACCACTCTCGTCAACAATGTCCACGATGACAAGAGCATGTGATCAAAGCCAAGGAGAGTCAGGAGGGTTCGACACAGTTGTTGGTATTTTGAGAAACAGGGCTGAAGGACGTATAGAAATGTGGGGGGGGGGGGGGAGAAGGAGGTAACCAGATGGAACTCCTGTAACCTCAAAAGTCAAGTAGCTATCATACGTAGCTTTATAAGTTCTTTTTTAAAGACTTCGGCTTTTAAGATTTTTGTAGGTTTGGCTAACAGTATCCCATGCAACAGTATGGGACAATTGTGTTAACACTCAGTATACAATGTGAATCCCTGATGTCGTTACAGATGTTCAGGGCTGATGGAGAAGGATGAACACATCAATCTGAAGAAAGCGATTCTGGTCTGAAAATGACCGAATCGAAAGTTAGAAGAGAAAATCGTTCTGATACTTCTGGCAGTGCTACTGAACAAGTGCCTATAGCTCTTAAGATATGCGTTTTAGAGCCCGTATTCACGGGACTTTTTTTCTTGTTTTAGTCCATACTACCTCTTCCATAAATATGGAAACCAAAGAGCTAGCATTAGAAGGGATGTGTTTCACAGTCTCGAAGGAGGGCCTGTGCTCGTAGTTTTTAAGGTATGCATTTTAGAGCCCATGTTTACTAGACTTGTTTTTTCTTCTTTTGGTTAATACTACCAAGTCTTAAAGTTGCCTACGCTACAGTCTTAGTAAAAACAGTACCGGTAAATGTATTCTACCGTTAGAAGTAGCAGAACGATTTTCGTTTATAACTTTCAATTCGGTAGTTTCCTGACCAGGAGCCCTTACCTCAAATTAATACAATTATCCCTCTCCATCAACAGTGAAAGTTTATAACATCATCGTGGAATCACCCTGTATAGCACATTAACGATCTATGATTCAGAAGCGGATGAGGACCTTTTCATTCTTGCAAAAGCACTACGGTAAATGTCCATCCACAAAGCGACAAGAGGGTGGCTGAAAAGAATAGGCACCATCTGAGTTGGTTTGATGCTGCATCAAGAACGAAGTTGGGCTGCCATTCATCACAGTGATTCAGTCACCCAGCACATATAATTTGTTAGCGAGAATGACACATATACTCAACAATTAAATAAGTGCTCTATGCTTTTGTTTCTGTATAATATTAGGCTCAACCTGTTTTTCCTAAGTTTTCCAGTGTGAAAACATATAATATCTGTTAGTCATGTGATTTAATGTTGTCATTAAGTAAAATGATGTAATGAAAAAAATGAGTATTTTTTTGAAGATTCTGTCTTCCTGCTCGTAGGTCAGGAAACTCATTCGCAAACACTTCTCTCTCTCTCGCTCTCTCTGTCCATTTATTTATCTTTCTATTTATGGCAGACGAGAGGTGAAAATACCGTGTGTCTATTCGAATGCGCCGCATAGAATCAAAACGAGGACAGACAGTAAGGATTACTGTGAGAAATTTCACGGACTGAAAGCAAATCGGTGATTTTTTAGAGCATTGTTACGGAATTTTTATTCTAAGTAAGACTTGGCAGTTATAGGTGCATAGTACGCGGAAATAGAGACTTGAGTGCTAAATGACATGGGCAGTGGTAGCTCCGAATTCCGCCAGTGCGCTCAACTCCAAACTAAAACCGAACGTCCGACGAAGTTAGGGGAGCGAGATTGTGAAAGCAGGTATTAGGGTGGACGGGCGGACCGAAATGCTTTTAGTGGAACGGAGAAAGTTAAGGCCACTGCAAACACGCGGACTGTGCATAATATCGGGGATGTCAAGCTGGCTACCGCAGGCTCGCTTGCGAACAGACGGACTGCCTAAAAGCGGGCTGGAGGGCAGGCAAGGGCGAATTGAATGGCGCCCGTTGTCACAGATAGAGAGAAAGCACGCGTGTAGCCCCAAATAACGTGGACAGCAATTTGTAACGATACTCCCCAAAGGGAAACATAATTAGCGGTTTAATTACGGCCACGAACTGGTTGCTGTTAGATCTTGGGCAACCTCCCTCAAGAGAAGGACCCTAGGGAGGGCTCGTCTTTATCTGGCGGACCGATGGGTCCACCTCCTAAAAGCATTCTCGCGTTATCGCGTGTTGCGTAATGTACGCTTCGCGATACTTCACCACTCATTCTGACACCAAACATTCGTTTGTGAACGGAGGAACGCCGAAATAACAAAGACGGCACTGCGTAGGAGAGATATGCCCTTTCTCCACCTAGGCTACAGTGTAAAGTCCTTACTCCATCTTAGAGCGTTGACAACAAGACGGAGGTTACTAGCGAATGCAGCTAGCACCTTCAGGCTGAGATAAGTTCTTGTTTTCTTATATCTATTCGGCTCCACCTCGTTTCCATTTTAGGCATCACATGTTAGGAACGTCTATAAATACTAGCTGAGACATCTAGTGGTCAGTTCCGCATTACATATGCGTGTCCGGAAACTTCTGCTCAGATTGTGAAATTGTGAAAGAGTCAGCTAAACCGTAGCTATCGAAACCCTATCCAGTATAAAAGGAGGCGGGGAGGATTGCCATGTCAATACAGAATGGGTCGATCACAAGAACTCGGTGAATTTGAACTTGGAGGAAACAACATACTGGTCTTTCTTTCTTCTAGGAACGTACGTTCTCGAAACTTTTACAATAAACCATATCGGGGTGCAGAACGCCTCTCTCGCAGCTTCTGCCAGTGGAGTAGACTTAGCATTACCATCGTGTTTCCGCGCTTACTAAATGAACCTGTAACGAATCGTGCTACTTTTCTTCGGATTTTCTCTATCCCCAGTATCAATCCCATCTGGTACAGATTCCAGACTGAAGACCAATGTTCAAGTATATGTCGAACCAATGTTTTGCAAGCTACTTATTTTGTTAATGGACTACATTTCCTGAGGCTTCTTCTAGTCTTGCATCTACCTGACCCACGAATAATTTTATGTAGTCGCTCCACTATAAATCGCTCCGAACGCCTACTCCTAAATATTTTATGGCTTTGTCCACTTCTAGTTATCAATCTCTGTAATCGTGTAATCAAACACTGAAGAGCCACAGAAACTGGTACACCTGCGTAATATCGTGTAGGGCCCCAGCGAGCACGCAGAAGTGCCGCAACACGACGTGGCAGGGACTCAAGTGATGTCTGAAGTAGTGCTGGAGGGAACCGACACCATGAATCCTGCAGGGCTGTCCATAAATCTGTAAGCATACGAAGGAGTGGAGGTCGCTTCTGAACAGCACGTTGCCAGGCATCCCAGATATGCTGAATAACGTTCATGTCTGGAGAGTTTGGTGACCAGCGGAAGTGTTTAAACACATAACAGTGTTCCTCGAGCCGCCCTGTAGCAATACAGGACGTGTGGGGTGTCGCATTGTCCTGCTGGAATTGCTCAAGTCCGTCGCTATTCACAATGGACTCGATTGGATGCAGGTCATCAGACTGCACGCTTACGTACGTGTTACCTGTCAGAGTCGTATCTAGAGGTATCAGAGGTCCCATATCACTCCAACTGCACACGCCCCACCCCATTAAAGAGCCTCCACCAGCTCGAACAGTCCCCTGCTGACATGCAGGATCCATGGATTCATGCGTTTGTCTCCATACCCTTACACGTCCATCCGCTCGAAACAATGGTTCGCCCCACCCCATTAAAGAGCCTCCACCAGCTCGAACAGTCCCCTGCTGACATGCAGGATCCATGGATTCATGCGTTTGTCTCCATACCCTTACACGTCCATCCGCTCGAAACAATGGTTCGCCCCACCCCATTAAAGAGCCTCCACCAGCTCGAACAGTCCCCTGCTGACATGCAGGATCCATGGATTCATGCGTTTGTCTCCATACCCTTACACGTCCATCTGCTCGAAACAATGGTTCGCCCCACCCCATTAAAGAGCCTCCACCAGCTCGAACAGTCCCCTGCTGACATGCAGGATCCATGGATTCATGCGTTTGTCTCCATACCCGTACACGTCCATCCGCTCGAAACAATGGTTCGCGCGCTGACACTTGTTGATGGCCCAGCATTGAAATCTATAACAATTTGCGGAAGGTTTGCACCTCTGTCACATTGAACGAATCTCTTCAGTCGTCATTGGTCCCGTTCTTGCAGACTCTTTTCCCAACCGCAGCGATGTCGGAGATTAGATGTTTTACCGGATTCCTGACATTCACGGCACACTCGTGAAATAATCGTACAGGAAAATCCGCACTTCATCGCTACCTCGGAGATGCTGTGTTCTATCGCACGTGCGCCGACTATAATATCACGTTCAGACTCACTTAAATCTTGACAACTTGCCATTGTAGAAGCAGTATCCGATCTAACAACTGCGCCAGACACTTGTTGTCTTATATAGGCGTCGTCGACCGCAGCGTCGTGTTCTGCCTGTTTACATGTCTCTGTATTTGAATATGCATGCCTATACCAGTTTTTTTGGTGCTTCAGTGTACAGTAATAGGTCTTATTGTCCATTAATGCGCATTACGTTACATTTGTTAATTTTGAGCATCAATTTTCACTCCCTGCACCAAGCCTCGGTCCTTTGCAGGTCTTCCTGCATTCCCCTGTAGTTTCTAGCGTTGTGACTTCACTGTATACAAGAGCATCATCCAGGGAAAACCACCGAGCGAGGTGGCGCAGTGGTTAGCACACTGGACTCGCATTCGGGAGGACGACGGTTCAATCCCGTCTCCGGCCATCCTGATTTAGGTTTTCCGTGATTTCCCTAAATCGCTTCAGGCAAATGCCGGGATGGTTCCTTTGAAAGGGCACGGCCGATTTCCTTCCCCATCCTTCCCTCACCCGAGCTTGCGCTCCGTCTCTAATGACCTCGTTGTCGACGGGACGTTAAACACTAATCTCCTCCTCCTCCTCCAGGGAAAACCTCATAAATCTTACGACGTTATCTACCACGATAGTTATAAATATTGTGTAAAATAATGGTCCTATAATAATCCTTTGGGGCACTCCCGAAGTTACTTTTACGTCTGTAGACGTCCCTCCGTTCAGAATGACATTCTGTGTTCTGTTTTCTAGAAACACTTCATCCTTTCACACAGTTTTCTGATATTCCGTACGATCGTATTTTCTTCATCAAAGGACAATGCTGAACCGTAGCGTACGCCTTTCGAAAGTCAAGGAACACGCCAACTATCTAGGCGCCTGTACCTACAGCTTTATGGGTCTCGCGGACGAACGGAGTTTGCTGGCTTTCACAAGATCGTTGTTTTCGGTATCTATGTTGATTAGAACGACGTCAGGGATATAGTCCTCTAGTTTTGTGGGTCTGCTCAATGACCCTTCTTGAGAAAGGGAATGACTGTGCTTTTTTCCATGAGGAACGCAAAGCGCCTCGAGAAACGTACGGTCCACTGCTGATAGAAGAGGGCAATTTCTTTCGCGTACTCTGTGTAGAATCGTATTGGTGTCCCATCAAGTCCAGTGCCCTTTCCGCTGCTGAGTAACTTCCGATTCTTGTCTATCCCATGGTCACTTATTTCGGTATTTGGCATTTTGTCGTTCGCGTGGATAATTTAAAAGTGAAACTACAGTGCGATCTTCCTCTGTGAAATAGTTTCTGATAAAGACATTTAGTGTCTCAGGCTTTTTTGTGACACCTTCCCTTTCATGGCTGTTATCACCACGGAGTGTCTGGACCGACGATTTCGATCAGTCTACTGATTTAACATAAGACCGAAACTTCTTAGGATTTTCTGTCATGTCGGTGTACAGAATTTTACTTTCGAGTTGAGAAAGAGAGAAGACTAACTTCCGGTGTCTTAAACATTGCGGACATCTTGCTCGGTGTAGCCAATTCAATCGTTCTTTACAACCTTGAGCAACATACAGTATTTCGTACTCCTCCAACATAGGAATTACACAGCCAACCGGTTGCAAGCAACTATTTGGTACACTGACCTACGTATTGACACCTCCAATGGTGTCTTCATCATAATGAAATTTTGATAAACCCTATAAAATAATACATAGAAAATTAAGTACGACAATAAACATTAACCAAGATGACAATTGTCATGATGTACAAAGGTTATTTACAAAATTACGTTGCGAGAAAGCAATGGTCAGAGCTTGGAGCAGCTATGCTCAAGTCCAAAATAAAATAAAACACGTTCCAGCCTTTAGCACGTACGCGTAGCTAGGAGCATCAGACTGATCGGCCCAGTGGCTTAGATTGCTGCCACGAAAACCATACAAGCTGCGCCGCCTATAGGGCGCGTACAGTGACATGCGCCCATATGAAACATAACAACAGAAATAATTTTAAAAAAAGACAAATAATTATACAAACTTAATACAAAGGAACAGAGCCTATTGTATTTTTGAAAATACACACTAGTCAAGCCGACGAAGTATAACTAAGAGCCATCTGTTAGGCTTTATAGAAATTACTATTACGTAATGGACAGAATAATATACAAAATTTATACAGACAGCTGTATAATCCAAAACAATATCCACACGAAGGTAACCATAGTAGTACACATGTATGAGACTCGAGAACACGATGCTCCGTAACTAGAGGCAGAAAAATATATTAAAAAATAGAGTAATCAAAATTACACGAGTAGTGGATTAAAACCATTGAAAAAACATTTTGTTACGTAATTGTAACTGTTCATTGAGAATGAGGCCATCGTTCTTAAAAATATCCTTGAAAATCTACAGCTCTTCGAATACATCGAGCTTATGACCTTTCTTTTCTCTATGTAACATGGAAATTTTTTCAGAGCTTTTCGGTTTGTGACCGGAATTTAACAGGTGATCAGCAAAAGTGGAATTATGTACATTAGTTTCTCTTTTTTCCCCCAATAAATGTTCCATGTACCTGACACTAAAAGGTCTTGTAGTTTGTCCTATATAATAAACGGGACACGTGTCACGAGTGATTTTATACACTCATGAATTGTGTAAAGAGCAACTGTGAATTTGAAGTCGTGAATAAGATTTTTTTTTCAAATTATTGTTTGTGGAAAAGGTAACTTTTCACCCGTACTTTTTTAAGTTGTAATTGTTTTTGTTTTGTTTCCATTTTTCGAATTTTTGGCTGATTCTTGAGTTTAAGTGTATCAACTTTGCTTAAAGAAGTACGAAGCAGAATCGAAACGTTGCTTAAGTAGCGCGAGAGGACACTTCTACATTTATGTGTCATGATATTTCCACTGAGCGAGCTAACGCAGTGGTTAGAACATTGGACTCGCATTCGAGAGGACGACGGATCAAGCCCGCGTCCGGTCATCCAGATCTAGGTTTTCCGTAATTTGCCTAAACTGCTTAAGGCAAATGCTGGGATGGTTCCGTTGAAAGGGTACGGCCGATTTCCTGCTCCGTCCTTCCCTAATTCGAACTTGTGCTCCGTCTCTAATGACCTCATTGTCGACGGGACGTTAAACACTAATCTCCTCCTTCTCATAATGTTTGCAGCCAAACCGTGATGTCTTACAATCATACTTTAAGCGATGCTATGTTTCTATAACGCCATACGCAATATCTGTTGTCATAACACTGGCGATTACGTAACACTATTACTTATGTATATTTATCTACATTGCAGCCTGGACCGGATATGCCTTTGAATATGTACCGGTTTAGGACCATCTGTAAAAAATTTCATATTTAAAAATGTTTCTATAACTTGCCAATGGTCTCCGAGTAGCTGGTAAAGTTCGTATTTTTGATTCAGCGTCCTAAACACCACTGGAGGCAGGTAACGGTAGTATGTCTGGAGTTCATGAAACTGCTGGGGATCCGTCTCGTGTGCTTTAAACCTAAAGCATGCTGGTCGAACATAGATCTGAAACCCGCAACCCAGGAATAGTAGTCCCGCAGACAGGGCAGACCGTTAGGACTTTTATAACATAGCCCTGCTACGCTCAAAATTGACGTCCGTTGCAGACGAGAGCATGATGTAGATCGATAATTCATACCTACCTCGGTTTTCGCAAGAAGAGTAACAGTCCTAATACATTTAAAACCAAGCGCACTGGAATGAAAATGAATTCGGAACTGTAGGGCGCTGTAAGTGAATAATCAAACCAGGTGACATAAACTGAATGATTTATCGTCGCAGACGTGTCTCCCTAGCTTCTACCGGCTCTACACCTCATCCCGGTCGTATATCCATTCTCCACGGACGTGTAAAAACTTTTTTATAAGCGTTGCCGCGAATTTAAATCAGGTTAAAAAGAGCTTCTTGTGCAGCTGGTCGCTCTTCATACATTTTCTCGGATACGCAGCTTTTTCCCGTTTTTGACACAAAGTCTACTTTCTCTTTCCCTCCTGTGTCTCCTTCCTACTCGCAAAGTAAGTACCCAGCTTCGAACGGCTTAAAGCAAATCTATAAATTTTAAAACACAAAAACGTGTTTTTTACTCCCCATTTAGGTCACTAATCTGTAAAAATTTGCATTTGCGTACATTCGATGTTTAAAGGTGAACGAATCTAAAGAAATAGTTGAAGAAACAATATCACGAAAGAGATAATTCTGACTAGCACATCCAAAAGAGTCAGTAATATTTGATACAAAGTTGCTTCCAAGACATCTGTTCAGAACTGCAGTACTTAGTCACATTTCTAAAAATCGAATTTACTGTGTTGACGTATGTTACTCCCTTATTCGTTTTTGATGTGCAATGGTGGAGTCTCAGTCAAGTGATTAAAATACTTTGGAATGGAACAAGTCGATATAACTGTAGTTTTGATATTCGACTGCTTTAGTGAGATACAAGGAAACTCATGTTGCATGTCCACATCTTGCCCTTGTAGTGTGTACATTTTGGTGGACTCCTCCGTGTTGTAGTCGCATCATTGAAACTGCACGTTTGCTCTTCTAAAGGGAAAGAACGTATGAGAACACAGCAACTTCTAGTTTGGGAAATGTGCCTCTGTAATTTCCGAGTTTCGTAACATACATTGTTACTAAAAGATTTTTAGCTTTTTGACAAAAAATACTTGACTTATGACTCTTGTGAATATGCTGGACATAATTGTCTGTTACGCGGTATTGTTTTTGTCATGCAGTTAACCTTCAAATACCGATTGTGTACAGGATGTCACATAATTCCTTCACTGAGCAGCCAAAACATTATGACCACTGCCCACTGCGACGTTGGATCCGCCTGGTGGCGAAGATATGGGCTGCGAATGGGAAAATCCATTTAGATAAGCGACTGTGACAAAGAGCAGGTTACTATTACCCAGAGCCTGTGAAAGATTATCTCGAAAACTGCGAAGCTGGTCGAATTTTCAGGCGCTACTGTCATGAGCATTTAGGAAAAGACGTAGAAGGACAGTGAAATTACCACTAGGCACTGAATGGTTGGACGTCCGTGACTCATCACAGAACGTGGGGTTCGGAGGTCTTTCTGCTCTGTAAAGTAATAAAGGTGGTGATCTGTGGCACCTCTGCCGAAAGAGTACAATGCCGGTGCACGTACGGGTGTTTGTTTCTGGATTGAAAAATGGCATCCACGTCTCTTCCATTGTCACAACCGAAGAAAGGAAAGTCCCATTCATGCTGTCGTTGGGCGTCAACATTGCTCGGTAACATGCCACACGGGCAGCCATGTGGTCGTCCGTCAGCATTCGTGGCACCCACCTGGATGACACTTTTCGCATTTTCAGGTCGTCATGCAGGATTGTGTGCACAGAACCCACAGAAATGCCAACTCTGGAGGCGATCTGTTCAACAGTCATTCGGCGATCCCCCAAAACAATTCTCTCCACTTTCTCGATCATGTCGTCAGACCGGCTTGTGCGAGCCCAAGGTTGTTTCGGTTTGTTGTCACACGATGTTCTGCCTTCATTAAACTGTCGCACCCACCAACGCACTTTCGACACATCCATTAACTCCATCACCACATGTCTCCTTCAACTGTCGATGAATTTCAATTGGTTTCACACCACGCAAATTCAGAAAACGAATGACTGCACGCTGTTCAAGTAAGGAAACCGTCGCCATTTTAAGTATTTAAAACAGTTCTCATTCTCGCCGCTGGCGGTAAAATTCCATCTGCTGTACGGTGCTGCCATCTCTGGGACGTATTGACAATGAACACGGCCCCATTTTAAAACAATGCGCATGTTTCTATCTCTTTCCAGTCCGGAGAAAAAAAATCGGAGGCCTTAGAACTTGAATGCACCTCGTACATTGTTCAACATGCAGGTCCGTAGCAGACCACCACTACGTGTTCACATGTCGGCAGAACGACATCGTCAGTTACGATTGCACTGGAAATGGGACCATCGGGATTCGACCGTCGGTCAATGAAATCTTAGGGTGAAGAACATTTTGCTTTATTCACATAAAGTGTTGAGTGCTATTGACAAGGGACTTCAGATCGATTCCGTATTTCTGGAAGGCTTTTGACACTGTACCACACAAGCGGCTCGTAGTGAAATTGCGTGCTTATGAAATATCGTCTCAGTTATGTGACTGGAGTTGTGATTTCCTGTCAGAGAGGTCACAGTTCGTAATAATTGACGGAAAGTCATCGAGTAAAACAGAATTGATTTCTGGCGTTCCCCGAGGTAGTGTAATAGGCTATTTGCTGTTCCTTATCTATATAAACGATCTGGGAGACAATCTGAGCAGCCGTCTTCGGTTGTTTGCAGATGTCGCTGTCGTTTATCGACTAAGAAAGTCATCAGAAGATCAAAACAAATTGCAAGATGATTTAGAAAAGATATCTGAATGGTGCGAAAAGCGGCAGTTGACCCTAAATAACCAAAAGTGTGAGGTCATCCACATGAGTGCTAAAAATAACGCGTTAAACTTCGGTTACACTATAAATCAGTCTAATCTAAAAGCCGTAAATTCCATTAAATACCTAGGTATCACAATTACGTGCAATTTAAATTGGAAGGAACACATAGAAAATGTTGTGGGGAAGGCTAACTAAAGACTGCGTTTTATTGGCAGGACACTTAGAAGATGTAACAGACCTACTACGGAGACTGCCTACAGTGCGCTTTTCCGTCCTCTTTTTAGAATACTACCGCACGGTGTGGGGTCCTTACCAGATAGGACTGATGTAGTACATCGAAAAAGTTCAAAGAAAGGCAGCACGTTTTGTATTATCGCAAAATATGTGAGAGAATGTCACAGAAATGATACAGGATTTGGGCTGGACATCATTAAAAGAAAGGCGTTTTTCGTTGCGATGGAATCTTCTCACGAAATCCCAATCACCAGCTTTCTCCTCCCAATGCGCAAATATTTTGTTAACGCCGACCTACATTGGGAGGAACGATCACCACGATAAAGTATGGAAAATTAGAGCTCGTGCAGGAAGATGTAGGTGTTCATTCTTTCCGCGCGCATTACGACATTGGATTAATAGAGAATTCTGAAGGTGGTTCGATGAACCCTCTGCCAGGCACTTAAATGTGATTTTCAGAGTATCCATGTAGATGTAGATGCGCCACGGATGCGGGCTGATGGGAGCAGTATTATGCTATGGGAGACATTCTCCTGCGCTTCATGCTTGATGTCTTCCCCGACGGCGATGATCATCTTTCAACAGTGTACTAACCGTCCGTGTCCGGAGACAGAACCCTGCTACAGTGGTCTGAGGATGTCTCAGCGACCAAATTAGTCTGTTGTAAATCCCATGGAGCCCATCTGCGTCCGCATCGGGCGCCATCACAGCGTTCGCAAATCAGCGGCTCGTTATTTACGCGAATTACGTGACCTGTGCTTAGACATCTAATTTCACATACCTGCACAAACGTACCAACAAACTGTCGGATCTCTGATATGCAGGATCAGTGATGTATTTCGTTTCAAAGACGGACAAACAAACAATTAAGCAGGTGGTCATAATGGTTTGGCTCATCACTGGTACAGGCTTGTAAGAGAGGAGACTTAGTAGACAAAGTTTTGGTATGGAACTCATCTCCATAAAGGTACTGTATAGGTGTAAAATAAGTTTGAATATCGGATCAATTTGAAAACCAGTGCTTTACGGTAGTCACACAGCGAAGGCAGTGAGCTCTGACCTGTATGCTTTGCAGAAGCCGACGGCCTGGACAGTGTTTCGGGTACACGTCGTCGGGTTCTACTCCACGCGACGAAGGACGTCCCTTTCGAAGTGTAGAGTGTGACGCGTCCGAGGAATACCACAGACAGTCCCCCTAGTTGCGAATGTAGCAGTTCCTCGCAGCCATTGTTGCAGTCGGACAAAAATGGTACGTCGTGTCATAATTACGACAGGGACTGACGACGGTGTCCTCTTTTCAAACTGCGTGCGTACCGCGATCAGAACTTTGTCTACAATGGGAGTTCAAAATATCTTCATTCGAAGGCCGTAGAGTGCAGAAGCGGTATGTCAATCAGGAAAAATCGCCGTGAGTACTGAAGCAATTATTCCACAGACGCTTATCGTTGAAGATACCCGTTTGGTAAAAGACAAAGTCCCGCTGCGTGAAGAAGTCGGTAACCGCCTGCTGCACATCCTCGTTCAACGCGAATCGTCGGCCCTTCAACGCCTTTTTTAAGGGGCGGAATTTGTGATAATGGCATGGGAAGAGATCAGGACTATATGGCTTGTGGAGTGTCTCCCACTTGTCCATAATGGATGAGGCTAGCCTCTCTGGTCGATTAACGTTTTGTGCCGAACCGCGATCTGCACAGAACTTGGCTCTCCAATACATCCTTCATTCTCCGATGGATGTGTACTTGTGTTTGTCCTTAGGCAGCTAAGAAAAGAATAACAGCGCGTTGGTCCTATTTGCGATCATTTGATAATAACGTCGCCACAGTTCACATTTCAGCATTTACCCCATGCACGCCGCAATGACACGAATGCTACATCGATCCCTTGTCTACATATCGATGCTTATATACCCGAATCGTAGTCGCATTACGTTGCCTATACGCTGCAGCAACGACCTCAAACTGAACCATTCAATTGCTCTGTATACTACAAACCAGAAATAGAAATTGTGAAACACGGTGTATAAACGGAGATTTTAACGGATAAATTATCTTGAACAGCCACATCTCCCCCTTTTAAAACAATTTTTATTCGGTTTTGGCCTTTCCAGCTGAGGAACTCCTTAGTTACCACCGTATTTACTACCCAAGAGCAAGAATCACGTCCAATCTCGGGGAACTAAGACACCTCTGGCTAATTACCATCAACAAATGCTCAGCAAATGTGGGATAATTTACCAGCTCTAGCAGTCAAGCGATAAATGATTCTATCATCGTACACAATCCGAATATGGTTAAGACAGTGATAAAAAACAAACAAATTTAGTTTGAACAATCACGTCTACGTTCTTAAGGTATCGCCAAATAATATGGTGCTCTGATTAATAGAATCAACGCGCGTTCCGGAGAAGTGGGCTTCAAAGCCCCCATCTGGTAATTTTGATTTAGATTGATAATGCTTCCTCTACTTCCGACTTTCTTCCTCAGGTGAATCTATTTATCATCAAGCACTTGCATTAGAATCTAAGCAAACTAAAATATCAGAAGTGTTAAAAGACGTTTATACACTCGTGGAAATGGAAAAAAGAACACATTGACACCGGTGTGTCAGACCCACCATACTTGCTCCGGACACTGCGAGAGGGCTGTACAAGCAATGATCACACGTACGGCACAGCGGACACACTAGGAACCGCGGTGTTGGCCGTCGAATGGCGCTAGCTGCGCAGCATTTGTGCACCGCCGCCGTCAGTGTCAGCCAGTTTGCCGTGGCATACGGAGCTCCATCGCAGTCTTTAACACTGGTAGCATGCCGCGACAGCGTGGACGTGAACCGTATGTGCAGTTGACGGACTTTGAGCGAGGGCGTATAGTGGGCATGCGGGAGGCCGGGTGGACGTACCGCCGAATTGCTCAACACGTGGGGCGTGAGGTCTCCACAGTACATCGATGTTGTCGCCAGTGGTCGGCGGAAGGTGCACGTGCCCGTCGACCTGGGACCGGACCGCAGCGACGCACGGATGCACGCCAAGACCGTACGATCCTACGCAGTGCCGTAGGGGACCGCACCGCCACTTCCCAGCAAATTAGGGACACTGTTGCTCCTGGGGTATCGGCGAGGACCATTCGCAACCGTCTCCATGAAGCTGGGCTACGGTCCCACACACCGTTAGGCCGTCTTCCGCTCACGCCCCAACATCGTGCAGCCCGCCTCCAGTGGTGTCGCGACAGGCGTGAATGAAGGGACGAATGGAGACGTGTCGTCTTCAGCGATGAGAGTCGCTTCTGCCTTGGTGCCAATGATGGTCGTATGCGTGTTTGACGCCGTGCAGGTGAGCGCCACAATCAGGACTGCATACGACCGAGGCACACAGGGCCAACACCCGGCATCATGGTGTGGGGAGCGATCTCCTACACTGGCCGTACACCACTGGTGATCGTCGAGGGGACACTGAATAGTGCACGGTACATCCAAACCGTCATCGAACCCATCGTTCTACCATTCCTAGACCGGCAAGGGAACTTGCTGTTCCAACAGGACAATGCACGTCCGCATGTATCCCGTGCCACCCAACGTGCTCTAGAAGGTGTAAGTCAACTACCCTGGCCAGCAAGATCTCCGGATCTGGCCTCCAATTGAGCATGTTTGGGACTGGATGAAGCGTCGTCTCACGCGGTCTGCACGTCCAGCACGAACGCTGGTCCAACTGAGGCGCCAGGTGGAAATGGCATGGCAGGCCGTTCCACAGGACTACATCCAGCATCTCTACGATCGTCTCCATGGCAGAATAGCAGCCTGCATTGCTGCGAAAGGTGGATATACACTGTACTAGTGCCGACATTGTGCATGCTTTGTTGCCTGTGTCTATGTGCCTGTGGTTCTGTCAGTGTGATCATGTGATGTATCTGACCCCAGGAATGTGTCAATATAGTTTCCCCTTCCTGGGACAATGAATTCACGGTGTTCTTATTTCAATTTCCAGGAGTGTAATTTCCGCTACGTCGCCTAATCTACTGTGAAAAGCTTGTTAGCTTTGGGGCTGGTGCACGAATTTTAACACGCTGAATTTCCTTTACCATATTAAACAGAATTACTCCCTTGGAATTCGCTGTTATTAGTTACGAACCGAGAAGTTACTTTTTTTCACATTTTGGGTGCCCTGGAGACGAACGACCAACACACATTTCCGCTTTCTAAATTTAATACAATCTCTCATACAACCGAAGAAGGAAATATAGTGTAACGTATCGTCGACAAGGTCATTAGAGACGGAGCTTTAACTTAAAAGGAGAAAGAAGGGAAGAAGCGTTCGACTAAAATGACGGTGGAACAGAGCTTCTCTAGAACATAAAGCCGTTGCTTTTACCTCTGAACCAGTTAGCTAGCTTCCGTGTACTCGCCTGATTCAAAATGACACGATAGAGCTCCATAAAAAAATCCTTTCTGGATTCTGCTTATGGAGTTTCGTGAAATTGGTTGTTTTCAATCGTTCGATTAATTTATTTTACTTAATGGACATATTATGAGTATCTTACGATCTAGTGTGTACCTTAATTAGGCATCATCCACTGTTCATGTAGAGAACATTTGGTCAAGCACAGAAAACATGCACGCTGGTGGTCACGATGTTACTTGAATAAAAATCCTAGCCAAGAGGCAGTAATGCTAAACCGTTCACTCACCACCAAAGGACTACAGACAGACTCCCGGAATGAGATTTTCACTCTGCAGCGGAGTGTGCGCTGATATGAAGCTTCCTGGCAGATTAAAACTGTGTACCGGACCGAGACTCGATCTCGGGACCTTTGCCTTTCGCGGGCAAGTGTTCTACCAACTGAGCTACCCAAGAACGACTCACGCCCCGTCCTCACAGCTTTAATTCTGCCAGTACCACGTCTCCTACCTTCAAAACTTTACAGAAGCTCTCCTGCGAACCTTGCAGAAGTAGCACTCCTGAAAGAAATGATATTGCGGAGACATGGCTTAGCCACAGCCTGGGGGATGTTTCCAGAATGAGATTTTCACTCTGCAGCGGAGTGTGCGCTGATATGAAGCTTCCTGGCAGATTAAAACTGTATGCCGGAACGAGACTCGCTCTCGGGACCTTTGCCTTTCGCGGGCAAGTGCTCTACCAACTGAGTTTCAGACTCCCGGAATGATGACCATTTTAACTCAGATTCTCCGCAGATTTCACACTAGATAAATGTGTTTGTTCTTGAATGAAAGACACAATTTCGACACATTTGTACTGACATACAAAAAAAAAAATGGCTCTGAGCACTATGGGACTTAACATCTGAGGTCATCAGTACCCTAAAACTTAGAACTACTTAAACCTAACTAACCTAAGGACATCACACACATCCATGCCCGAGGCAGGATTCGAACCTGCGACCGTAGCGGTCGCGCAATTCCAAACTTAAGCGCCTAGAACCGCTCGGCCACACCGGTCGGCCTGACATACAAGTTGCGCTGTTTAGATGAAATAAATGCGACAGCTTCGTCGTTACCAATCGTCGATTGTGAATGATACTGTAATAGGCTCCCTTCGGAGTCCACCAGCCTAAATCGGAAAGTTTTTCTTTGTTCACACTTGTGCGCGTCGTGTAACTGTCGTGAAAATAACCCACTTCTGTCGAATAGCAGCAAGGGACCGGTTACCGTAGCGCCACCATCCGATTGACGGACCACCATCAACAGTACAATATGCTCTCTCTGCACGAGACACTGCATTAATGTCAGAGGCAATCGCGCATAGTCCCGTGATCAGTCGTATTTCGTAACCACCTCTTCATCTCGTTCAGACGTAATTCAGGTACCGATATATGTCTATATTTTGTTCAGTACAGGGCTATTACAAATGATTGAAGCGATTTCATAAATTCACTGTAGCTCCATTCATTGACATATGGTCACGACACACTACAGATACGTAGAAAAACTCATAAAGTTTTGTTCGGCTGAAGCCGCACTTCAGGTTTCTGCCGCCAGAGCGCTCGAGAGCGCAGTGAGACAAAATGGCGACAGGAGCCGAGAAAGCGTATGTCGTGCTTGAAATGCACTCACATCAGTCAGTCATAACAGTGCAACGACACTTCAGGACGAAGTTCAACAAAGATCCACCAACTGCTAACTCCATTCGGCGATGGTATGCGCAGTTTAAAGCTGCTGGATGCCTCTCTAAGGGGAAATCAACGGGTCGGCCTGCAGTGAGCGAAGAAACGGTTGAACGCGTGCGGGCAAGTTTCACGCGTAGCCCGCGGAAGTCGACAAATAAAGCAAGCAGGGAGCTAAACGTACCACATCCGACGGTTTGGAAAATCTTACGGAAAAGGCTAAAGTAGAAGCCTTACCGTTTCGAACTCATTGATGGGGACATGCTGCGCCGAGTGTGGGAGGAACTTGATTATCAAAAATGGTTCAAATGGCTCTGAGCACTATGGGACTCAACATCTTAGGTCATAAGTCCCCTAGAACTTAGAACTACTTAAACCGAACTAACCTAAGGACATCACACACACCCATGCCCGAGGCAGGATTCGAACCTGCGACCGTAGCAGTCCCGCGGTTCCGGACTGCAGCGCCAGAACCGCTAGACCACCGCGGCCGGCACTTGATTATCGGCTTGATGTCTGCCGAATCACTAAAGGGGCACATATCGAACATTTGTGAATGCCTAAAAAAAAAAACTTTTTGAGTTTTTGTATGTGTGTGCAAAGCATTGTGAAAATATCTCAAATAATAAAGTTATTGTAGAGCTGTGAAATCGCTTCAATCATTTGTAATAACCCTGTACATATATTTGAGCCATCTATCATCGAGTACTAACATGCCTTAGCAACCTGGACTGCGGAGGCGGGTAGCTATAGCTCTAAGATAACTGTAAGGTTACAATAAATCATAAATTACACACAGTTGTCTGTTTTATTGCTGTTAATGGACGCTTTAGGATTATCTGAAAGTAGCAGGTCGACTCTGTGTCTAGGAAACGTAGCGTACTAAACAAAAAGGAACAAAAGAATTACTGTGTTGCAGCGGCATTGTCTCAGCCGGTTCATTCTTCTACCCACTACTGATGTCACCCGCAGCGCGAAGGAAGTTAATTTACTCGGCGAAGACTGGAACTGCTTTCAGAGTTTTACAAAGCGCCGACAGTGCTAGTAAGGCAAGCGTGTGGTCAGAAAGGGAGTACATTCTTCCTTACGTAATATAAGTCTCGGAGAATATCTGAACGCCGGGAACTAAAACTGGTTGTCGCTGAGGCTTTTACAAGCGGCCGGAGGTTCCAGGAGCTGTCGGACACACTCGACCTAGTTTGCAGTGAGTGACTGTGTAATATCCGGAGACTAAAGGTGGCCCAGCTTTGGCCGGCCAGCGCCAGGGGGGGTCGGCCGCTAATCTCGTGGCCGCCGGCTGCCTCCCACACCACCGCCTTGCTCCACGCCTCCTCATACTTACGCACTGGCCGCAACTTTTGCCAGCACACGCGTAGACCCTACCTACTCAAACATACAGGATCGGTGATGCTCCTTAACGTACTGTGAATTCTTTGTTATGAAAGAAGGAACAGTAGCTCGCATTAGGGTGGAAATTGCCGCGGCGATGTTGAAGGAATAATCCCGGCAGCTGCAGAATTCATATGAATTGATTTAGGGAAATCAACAAAAACTTTAGACTTTATTTTACACGTGACACGAGTCTTAAGACCTTACACCTGCTCTACAAGCCTGTTGTATGGCAAGGTACTCTTTGCCCCACTTTGTTTACATTTGTGTCGTCACGTGAGCAGGTTAGTGCCCTCCTTATCTATAACGTGACAATACATACGCCCTTACCCATGATGTCATTCACATTCCAAGGAGCCACACCCAATTCCTTGGAAATGTGGTCATTAAAACGAAACTACCAATGACAGAGCAGCTCAAAAGAATCCAAATGATCTGAATTTTGTTTAGCCGGCCGGTGTGACCGAGCGGTTCTAGGCGCTATAGTCTGAAACCGCGCGACCGCTGCGGTCGCAGGTTCGAATCCTGCCTCGGGCATGGAGGTGTGTGATGTCCTTAGGTTAGTTAGGTTTAAGTAGTTCTAAGTTCTAGGGGACTGATGACCTCAGAAGTTCAGTCCCATAGTGCTCAGAGCCATTTTTTTTAATTTTGTTTACACCATGTTCAAAAGAGTTGGCCAAGAACTTGTGCAAAAAATGTAACTTTCAATATTTCCACTTCTACATTACGTCAGTAAAACATACACACACGCACATACACATACATCTGTCCTAATTTCTGCCTGAAACATGGCTGTAATTTCTCAAATTAAGTACCCAATCCTATTTTCAAGCTTAAGTAGTTACAAAACGTTAATAGCTGGGAAGCAGCATCCTAAGCAGGTAAATGACATTACTATTTTAGCCAACACTTTGTATAAGGCATAGTGATTCCCAAAATTAGATGTTTCTACATCTAAATTGTTCTCTGGAGTTTGACAAATTTTGCAATGTTAATTGAGTGAGTAAAATTTCCGCAGAAATACGTCAGCAACACTGTTTATGTCAGTGTTACATATATGCTCATCTTGTCAAAAAAAAAAAAAAATATGTGTCAGCAACACACGCAATGTTTACGTCAAGTGTTACAGTGGTATCTCTACGTCTCAAACACGTAAAAGGTGTTGTCGTTTCCTCTGATGCTATATTATTGATGGTGCCTAGAACTAACTGTGATCACCTGATGGTTTTATAGTTTGTTTCACCTACGCAGGCACTATTTTGGGGAAGAATAAGATAATGTATCATGTTGTACACTCGAAAGATATAATTCATGCTATTAACAGAGTAATATTGATTTTATTTGCATCTAAACTACACCTATTTGAAGATATGTACGCAACAAATTTTCGAGGAAGGCTGCAACATGTGCCAGTAGCTATTCTGTTGCCGAGGCTCCCTAAAACGTCCACAGACTGTATTTCCCATAATTAACTACTAAATAATACCGAAAATACAACCTTAATGCACAAAAATATATTTAAAAACACACACAGCATATCAACAGATAAACAAATTAACCAAGCACCGTTATAGGATGGACGGAATGTGTTTTGAGTAGATCTTTATTGCAAAATAACATTTAACCTGTTTAATTTCGTAATACACAAGAACATCATAATATCAAATATTTACATACAACACAACATGGGTAAAATACGACGGTAAAACAAAACAGAGATGAAACATGACGAGAGAAAATGGTGGGACAAGACAGGGATGAAATGTCGATATCTCGACAATGAAATCTTTGCACACTGAAATAAAATTATTTATCAAAATATGTAGTGATTCGAGTACAAACACACACACACACACACACACACACACACACACACACACAGGTTGCCTATCATAATACACAAGTTTAATTACAAATCTCTTATCATGAATGAAAACTGGAACTTTTCACCAACATAAAATCGTATTGTTTCTCAGAATACGTAGGATTACAAGAGCAAAACACACAATGCACTGCTGTTGTTACATAATTATTCCGTCAAATTTAAAAATTAATACATGTGTCTTGTATATTGGTACTACAGGTTTAATTTAAGCAGCACTTGTGGCTGTTCATAGTTCGATCTTTATACCACTCTGTGTAAGCACAATGAACCCTCGAATGAAATATTTCCCCATTTAAACCATCTGTATTACATATTAAAAAACACACAGCTCACTTATTGGTACTACTCAAATAAATTATAGGTTGTTCTATCTTCGTACTATGCGTTAAATTCAACAAAAAAAATAAAAAATTATTCTATAACATCGAAAAATATACATGGGCGCTACTGCTGATATAAATTAATGCTTGAAGTGCAATTATCGACGAGAATTACCAAAGTAAACAATGTTATTCTCTTATCTTAATTTGTCAAAAACTCGTCTCTAAAACTGACATCACATTCAGCCAAAAGTAATAGTGACACAATGCTTGGATAGTAACTACATCTTGTACTGCAAAATGTTGTTATCTTCCGCTGTCACACAGTCGAAATTACATGGCACTTCGATGAAATAGGATTCTGCGATTTGTACAGGTAAGAAACAAGGCTACTATGCTTTCAAATGCACCCAAGTATTATAGCAACTTCATACTAGGGTGTTAAATTTATCATTCAGTACAAAACGTTTTCCATCTATTTCTGATTATGCTAAAGACGCAAGACGTTGATATTTCACACAAACAAATAGACCTTCAGAACTGAAGTAGTATTATAAAACCAGAAACTGACAGTATGTGCCATAAATTGACAGTGTATGTACCATAACTTGACACTGGGTCTCAACCCCTGGATCTTAAAACTGTTCTGTAACACCAGTAGCTGACAGTATGTATGTGCAGTTGGTGTTAGCTACTAAGGGTGACAGGTACCAGGGCTGCCCTCCACATTACAGCAAAACTGAAACAAATTGGTCCTATCATCTGGAATAACGTCATTTCTCTAAATCGTGTCCTGTTTCTGTCCATGTCCCAGTAGATTAAATTGTACGTGCTGATTTTATGTGGATGGTGCACGCTTCAGTTACAGTGCGGGAGTGAATGAAATGGCAAGTGTTAGTTTAAGCAATAGCAGGCACATTTAAACACTAGCTTAAAGTTGCACTCCTTGCAGCATATTGCAAGGACGAGAAAGTATATTACTTACTGTTGTTACTGTTTAGATGTTATCATAGTTCTGCACGCTCGTCTGTTATAAAGTTGTAGGTAAATGTGGTGTGTTATTCATTTAAAAATGGTCTCGGTGGTGTGTGTTCCTCCAACGTATGCCACGCTATAGTCGCGCAATTTCTACATCTACAATGAATTCAGTATTGTAATGTTCACTGTGTGATTTTGATCGATGTGTGTGGATTGATGCTTTGGTTTTGTGTTATTGATGGCAATGACAGAGTTAAAGGACAGATAGAAACCCAGTGCCATCAGAAAACCTATTACTTATATCAATTGTCTCTGAACTTTTAAGTCCCAGGCCGATAGAACACCAACAATAATGTCACATACTGCAAGTCCGTGAGACCGTAACGAAATATTTTCGATTTAATCCTGGACATAAACCGACAATCTAGTTATCACCACTCATTCCCTTTCCGCTCTAATTCTTCTTATGAAAATATCGTCACCAACCGGGATTCGAACCATTTACGTGGCGACTTTGAGTAAGAATTATTTTATTTTCATATAGTTTATACACTTTTATCAAATCTAACGTCTTGTTTCCGAAATACAACTGTCATAAGAATTTCAGTAGTACGTTTGGAGCCGAACGAAGTGGCCGAGCGGTTCTGGGCGCTACAGTCTGGAGCGCAGGTTCGAATCCTGCCTCGGGCATGGATGTGTGTGATGTCCTTAGGTTAGTTAGGTTTAAGTAGTTCTAAGTTCTAGGGGACTTATGACCTCAGCAGTTGAGTCCCATAGTGTTCAGAGCCATTAGTACATTTGGAGAGCCATCATGTAAGCATAGTCTCAAAAAACGAATGGTTTATGTTCTACTGATCGCCGTATTTTTGTAAATGACAAAATGCTCCAATCTACAAAATACTACCCTGAGGTGGATTATGCGTTAGAACTGTAGTAGTTTAGACTAATGGTGAGAATCCAGACAATTGATAAGATAACGAATAAATTAATTAAGTTCACATAAAAAGCAACATTACAATGTCAAACGCTAACATATTTTGAGTTCTTTGTAGGAGATGGCTCAAAGGACACAGTGGTTGAAGAAATGAGCATGGAGGCTTTGAACTAATTACAAGATAAAGGTATAAAATTTGAGAATTAGTTTAATCAACAATGGATTTAAATGAGAAGCAATAGAAACGTACCGCAAAATGTAACGGACGGTATCACACATCGATTCACATCATCACGACGTTCGAAATAAAGAACTGAAAAAAAGATATAGTTCCTGCAGCGTACATATTTCGTTTATAATATTTGAGCAAAAATACCGTAACTAGCTCTATAAAATAGTCCACTTATTATTTCGTGATGAAGAACTTATCATTAAATATGTAACAGAATTTTCATTTAGCAAACCCATTTATCAAACTAGTTCGCCTCTGGTATATGAGTGACCGGGATAAAAACAATAACTCTCTTCTGCCTAATTTATTGTTTACGAGTAAAAGAAAATGACTGCAGGTATAATGTTTTAACGGTTGCTAAGAAGTGACTTACATCCAGGTATGTTGTGTGCCATATAATTATTGTTTATGACAAAGGTGCTAATATGTACCTTTGAATCCGTGATTTTTCCAAAGCAAAAAGTACGTGGAAAGCTTGAATAGTAAAAGACACACTAAACAGTAGGGCACCTGCGTTATCTACAACTGCAGTTGTGTGATAGTTCCACTCTAAATCGATACGTATAGATACTTGGCTCACTTTGGTGATTAATTGACGATCGCGTAGTCAAACGAATGGGACCTTTTCGCGTGATAAAGTGCATAATGGATTTGTTTATGTTGAGGGTGTGCTACCAACCTATGCACCAGGCGCTCGTCATCAGCAAATTTCCCTAAATTTCGTAACAGTTCTACTCATGTCGAGTCGGTGTACGTAACTTATTTTCGGAGCGCTTAAAAAATTGACAAATAATCAATGGTATTTAAACGTGCATCGTATTTAAACAACACTAAAATTAAACTCCGCTCGAATGGGCCATGAAGGCCCAAGGGTTACTGACAAGCAACAGTGTCATCCTCAACCCACAGGCTTCAGTCGATGCAGATACGAAGGAGCATGTGGTCAGCACACCGCTCTCCCAGCCGTTGTCAGTTTACGAGACCGGAGCAGCTACTTCTGGATCAAGCAGCTCCTCAGTTTGCCTCACTAGGGCTAAGTGCACCCCGCTTGCCAACAGCGCTCGGCAGACCGGGTGGTCACCAACCCAAGTGCTAACCCAGCCCGATAGCGCTTAACTTCGGTAATCTGACGGGAACCGATTTAAGTAACACAGTTGTTTAAAATGGCCAACGGCCTTGCCGCAGTGGTAACACCGGCTCCCGTCATATCACCGAAGCTAAGCGCTGTTGGGCTGGGCTAGCACTTGGATGGGTGACCATCCGGTCTGCCAAGCGCTGCTGGTAAGTGGGGTGCACTCAGCCCTTGTGAGGCAAACTGAGGAGCTACTTGATAGAGAAGTAGCGGCTCCGGTATCGGAAACTGACATACGGCAGGGAGAACGTTGTGCTGGCCATATGGTCCTCCATATCCGCATCCAGTGGGTTGAGGACGACACTGTGGCCAGTCAGTAACCCTTGGGCCTTCATCATGGCCTGATCGGCTGAGTTTAAAATTGCTGATAAATTATAACAAGAAACGAGGTCAGTGACTACAGCTTAGAAAATGAGGGAACTGTCTTCGCAGTGTTGATGTATCGTCGATGACACCACATGGCTTTGACCAATGGAAGCTCATCAGCCGGCGGGCAAAGTGAGCAGAGGAGGTGGCATCGAGTTGCTCATCCTCAGACTGCACATCAAAGACCTAAGCTCAATTGCACACCCGGTGTCTACTGGAGAAAGAGCGGCGATACTGTTCACCATGTCCCGTCTGTTGTCTTGCTATTGTTTGTATCTTTCGTGAATTCTCAGTTTTCCCTTTAAATATAAATGGCACATTTCGGTATTTTATTATTATTCATGTACACTACTGAACTGACCGAGTTCGACTGTTTGAGAATCGATCAGTATTCTCAGTCGTCTTACTCAATCACTAGAAAGGTATGAGATATGGCTTTTGTTAAATTCCCCGTGAAATAATTCCTAATCGTACGTGTAAATGAGCGCAAAGTAAGACCGAGAAAACCAGTCACGCATTATGGACCCTAAACTAATATGTGTCTAAGAGCTAAACGAATGACACATTTGTTTGACCTGTAATATAGTGAATAAATCAACTGTAATGCACTGCAAGCTTTTCACTTTAGTTTCTTTGGTAATTAAAATTAAGTCTTCTGCAGCTGCAGCCCTGGTTGTTGCTAATATCACTCGGAGGAGAGGCTCTGCAGTGGCTTTGCGAGTTAATTATACTCTGGCACACCTGTCGTGCTAGGAGAAGGAAAGGAAGGCTGCACTGCGCAAACGCTAGCTGCGGTTTGCACGCTATCAACAGTCGCCGTATGCTGAGGGCGGTGACGTTAAACGAGCTGCAAACAGAGTTAACTCTGCTGAGAAGTAATATTTTCTCCTCGCTCGACAATGCGCGTTCAGTTACTCCACTATTTCAGCGAAGATTTTTCTAACGTACAGATAGAAAGCTGTTTCTTTTTTAATGAACGTGATTTAAAAGAATAATTAACACACACAGCTAGAAAGAATGCTATAACTTTAAGGACGTCATTTTATTGACATGCGGTGTAAAAGGTGGCTGATCATTGTAGGAATATATGATAACAAATTCAGACTAAATGAAACACACGCCGCGCGGAATGGCCGCGCGGTTTGAGGCCTCATGTCACGGATTGCGTGGCCCCTCCCGCCGGAGGTTCGAGTCCTCCCTCGGGCATGGGTGTGTGTGTGCGTTGTTCTTAGCATAAGTTAGTTTAAGTAGTGTGTATGTCTAGGGACTGATGACCTCAGCAGTTTGCGCCGGCCGGAGTGACCGAGCGGTTCTAGGCGCTACAGTCTGGAGCCGTGCGACCTTTACGGTCGCAGGTTCGAATCCTGCCTCGGGCATGGATGTGTGTGATGTGCTTAGGTTAGTTAGGTTTAAGTAGTTCTAAGTTCTAGAGGACTGATGACCTCAGCAGTTAAGTCCCGTAGTGCTCAGAGCCATTTTTGAACCTCAGCAGTTTGGTCCCTTAGGAATTCACACACATTGGAACATTTGAAACACACGTCACAGTAAAGGTACCCAAACAGTCGCATCAGTACACAGTGCAACTCCCTCTGGTGGCTACGCAGGCCAGTATCCTCGACGAAAATGATCGTAAAAGTACCGAATTACACACAGCAATAGGTTGTCCCAAGCATCTATCATCTTTTTTTGCCATTCGCAATTGCTTTTGGAGGTCATGGAGAAAGAGTAAAGCCGGCCGGGGTGGCCGAGCGTTTCTAGGCGCTACAGTCTGGAACCGCGAGACCGCTACGGTCGCAGGTTCGAATCCTGCCTCGGACATGGAGGTGTGTGATGACCTTAGGTTAGTTAGGTTTAAGTAGTTCTAAGTTCTAGGGAACTGATGACCTCAGCAGTTAAGTCCCATCGTGCTCAGAGCCATTTGAACCAGCCAGAAAGAGTAAGTTCCTGCCATCATGTCCCATATGTACTCATTTGGCGATATATCGGATGATCTTGGCCCAGGGCAGTTATTGTACACGACAAATACCACGTCGCGGCGCAGCAACCGTATGTAAACGTGCATTGTCATGCTGAAAATCACATCACCTCCTGTCGAAGATGTGACTGTAGCATGGTGGTAACTTACGGGCTCCCACATCATGAAGGCTGAGACACCTGTGTCGTGGGCGAATGGACTCTGGAATAGATAGCTCACCAAGGCTACACCATACTCATATACGTCCATCAATCGTATACAGACAGAACCCACTCTCATCACTGAAGATAGCAGAACGCTTTGCACTGTCCAATCAGTTCTTTCACTACACCAGAGTAGCCTTGCTTGGCGGTGTCGTGGTGTCAGTGGTAGCCTGGAGAGGGGCACACGTGATCTTAATGCTGCTGCAAGCAGACGTTTCCGGAAGGACCCAGATGACACAGCTGGTTCAACATGTGCCCGCACATCGTCCGTGTCTGATATTCTGTTGGCCACTCATGCTCACACAATGCGTCGATCTTGATGTACGTCTGTAGTAAACATACGTCCCGAACCTGATCAACAGGTGTGCGAATGTTCCACAGCCCAATTTTGAAAGCAGCGACACACAACAGATACACTGTATCCAACATGTGAAGCAGTCCGTCGATACGTCCATCCAGCTTCCCGCAGGCCCGCGATGATGATGACAATGACGATGATGATGATGATGATGATGATGTTTGGTTTGTGGGGCGCTCAACTGTGCGGTCATCAGCGCCCGGCAGGCCCGCGATGCGACCCCGTTCATATGGCTGAAGCTGTTCAACAGGAGTACGTTCTCGTCTGTGGGGCGTGGTTGTACCTTGAAATGAATTTTGCAAACACTGTTCATCATCACTAAACCGCACTGTAACTTCTGTGACTATTCTGCATCACATAAGACTAACTACGTCTCTGGACGCATTCTTAACTATAAATATTTCGTCCTTAAGGTGTACACAGCGTATCGCCAGAACAGCATCAATGGATAGTCTTGAATTTCTTATCCGTGTCCAATTGAATTTTAATGTCTCCAATTACTAAAAGGAAAGCCGATAGAAAGATACCGGTGTGATGTCCAGGGACAGCTTTAACACTATATTTTAATCGCAGATTATCATTAATCAGCAAGTGTTAGGACTTTATCCTGTTGCTTCCTATCATTCTGACAATAGCAGCGATTCGCGTTCAAGTTTTAGCTTGTATTAAAGTCACAGACTATTTACACTGCAAGGAGTACGATCGCGTATTTAACTTTTGTTTTGTTGCGTGTTATTCCGCGTAATATCTTAGTGCTAGAGACTAAATGTACGACACATAAATGTGAGAAAATGTGACCACACTCCTAGATATACACTTCACAGAAAAAAATGTTCTAGAGATGACACACACTGAGGTGGTTGTCTTTATAGCCAGCCATAGTTGTCGGTGCAGGATTTTGCGCACGAACTGCCTTCTCGATTATGTCGCATAAATGTTCGATGGGACTCATGTCGGGCGATCTGGGTGGACAAAATATTCTCTCGAACTGTCCAGAATGTTGTTCAAACCAATCGCGAACAACTATGGCCCGGTGACATGGCAAAAAAATGGTTCAAATGGCTCTAAGCACAATGGGATTTAACATCTGAGGTCATCAGTCCCCTGGACGTAGAACTACTTAAAGCTAACTAATATAAGGACGTCACACACATCCATGCCCGAGGCAGGATTCGAACCTGCGACCGTAGCAGCAACGCGGCTCCGGACTGAAGCGCCTAGAACGGCTCGGTCACAGAGGCCGGCAGTGACATGGCGTATTATCACCCACAAAAATTCCATCGTTTGTTTGGGAACATGACGTCAATGAATGGCTGCAAATCGTCTCCATGAAGCCGAACATCTGGAGTACCCATTCATCGCACGTAAACACTGTCCACACCCTTATAAAGCCACCACCAGCTTTCATAGTGCCTTGTTGACAACTTGGATTCATGGCTTCATGTGGTCTGCGCCACACTTGAACACTACCATCAGCTATTACCAACTGAAGTCGAGAGTCATTTGTCCAGACCACAATTTATAGCCGTCTAGGGTCCAATCGATATGGTCACGAGCCCAGGAGAGGTGCTGTAGGCGATTTCGTGCTGTTAGAAAAGTCACTAGAGTGGATCGACTGCTGCCATAGAGCACCAACACCAGATTTCATTCCACTGTGAACGGATACATTCATCGTACGTCCCACATTGATTTCTGCGGTTATTTCACCCAGTGTTGCTTATCTATTAGCACTGACAACTCTTCGCAAAGGCCGCTGCTCTCGGACGTTAAGTGAAGGCAGTCGGCCATTTCGTTGTCCGTGGTGAGGGGTAATGTCAGGAATTTGCTATTCTCGGCACACTCTTGACACTGTAGATCTCTTTATATGGAATTCCCTAACGATTTCAGAAATATAATGTCTCACCTGTCTAGCTCCAACTACCATTCCGCGTTCAAAGTCTGTTAATTCCCGTTTTGCACCAATAATTACGTCAGAATCGTTTACACATGAATGGCCCGAGAGCAAATGACAGCTCCACCAATGCACTGCCTTTTTGTGCCATGTGTATGCGATACTACCGCCATCTGTATATGTGTACATCGCTGTCCCGCGACTTTTGTCACCTCAGTGTATACGAAATAATAATATGGATGATCGAGAAGAGCCAAGGAGGATTAAAAATTGTTCTCCACATTTTATTTCACACTAAATTGTACCATAATTTTTATCCTATAAGACTACCATGTATCCCAAAACTATTTTACGAAAG
Source organism: Schistocerca cancellata (assembly GCF_023864275.1). Lineage (NCBI taxonomy): Eukaryota > Metazoa > Arthropoda > Insecta > Orthoptera > Acrididae > Schistocerca > Schistocerca cancellata. Next base: position 815,089,965 of record NC_064629.1, on the reverse strand, counting down.
TTCTTTGAAAGTTTACATTAAACCTAGTTAGATTGAACATGGTGCACTTAAAGGAAATACACATGCGTCGTAGTTCCAACATACTACTTTTTTACGTTTTGTAGATTACAGCATTAATGCGTGGTGCGGACTGTAAGAAAAACACACGGGCTAAGTTTCCAGTGGACTAACAAAACTGAACAGATTGAGACTGAGTCATCTTGCGTCTTCTGTTCCGTGCTACTTTGATCGGTTTCTAATTTTGCTTTATCCCTTTTCATATTATAATCTATATCCAGATTTATACCGGCTTATGATCGTTCTAGCTGACACCACATCCTTCTACCATCTCGCTGATATGGCATACACTCAAGCACCCTTCGCAGGTCTAGATGCGTTATGTACCTTTTTCATACGAATACTTAGAACGTGTAAATCTTACGAATTATTTTGAACCATTTTGGACAATTGCCTTAACCATAATGTTTAATTTGATTAAAAAATGATGCAGTTAATGAATTTCATGTACTCTGAGAAGAGCATGCAATGATTCCGTTTCAGAAAACTTCATTTTTATGTCGTATGCAGTCACTTGGAATTAATCTTTCTGTTGCTACTTTTCGGCGTAAATTTTATATCTCTCGCACAATTCTGATGAAATCTCGCTGTAAATCCTCTTCAATGCAAAAGCAGCTTATCATGGCAAACAGCGCGCAAATACTTAGACTAAAAATAGATAGGGACTGTTTTTCCGTACCTCAGCAGGAATAATTCCGACTGCAAGAGTAACAGTTATGTCCATGTTTCTTGTTATCTCGTTTAATTTCTCTGTAAATCTTGCAGCATCAATTAAAGTCTCTCTGAGCTAAAGCCACTTGACGGAGACATATATTTCGTTTCTACCTGTTAGCAATGGATAACGTAGAGAAATTAAGTCTCTTTCATAGTTGTCTTTTCTTTTTTCTAATGTTGTTTTGTGCATACTTTATCTCTAATAAAATGGCACAAAAATAAATTTTGTATAACAAAGATAAAATTCTCATTGTAGAAATTACATATCCACAGTAGGGGAAGATCAAGTAGTGTGGAAACGTAAGCTTCATAATATTTTCTGAAGGTTGCGTTCTAACACTCTTCACACTTTTTTGCGCCTCTCTTCATGTTATTTTCAACATATTTAAGTCCTGATTTCTCTATCTTCGCCTGCTAAAGTAAAAAACAATAAAAATTTAAGTCTTTAGCGTATCTGTTTCATCACGTACGATCCGAAATGGCTTTTTCCAATACAAAGCGGTCGTACAGTTGTGCTAGTTTAACATTCTCTTTATTATTAGTTGAGCGAGACTGTGTGACAGCCTACCATATCGAAAAAAATATCACCTGTATCTAAAGGTACAATTAAAATATAATATTAATTATTTGCAAACAAAACGCAACACTCCAAAGCTAAGTTCGTGCACCGAAAAACTCGCTAGTAACAGGTAACTAATTGCCGCTCCGAAACATGCTGTTGTTTTGATTCAAAACGGCGGGAGTTACCTTGTTGCCCCACAGTTGACACATCAGGGGCACAACAGAGTTAAATACAGTCCTTGTCCGTTATAATCAGCTGTTCGATACTATCTGACCTTCCGCTATTCGTAACTGGTTGAGTACAACTGAATTCACAATTTTGTAGATCAACAAATATTCACGGGAATTTTACTTTATAAGTAACTCAAGATTCGCAACTATTTTATTTGATACTGTCAGATAGATTAAGAAATGATTTCACTATCGCAAATACGAGATTTGTGGCCTCTTCTTACCGCTTTAGTTGCAACAGTTGTCGGATGAAGTAAAGTATTTGTCCTCTTGGGGCAGTACTTACAGCAAAACGCCAACATTAGGTACCCATATGCTATTCAGATTTTGAGTCTTCGTGGATTATCTCTTTCTTCATGTGTCTTAGCACGCTCGAGAATACACTGTAGGAAATCGCTAGTTGTTCGTTGGAAAAGCGCGTCATGCTAATCACCGTACGTTGGCCAGCGCCGAGCGGCCTGCTACCTGTTGTACAGAATCGCCTTCTCGGTTGCCGCACTGCAGGAGTTAAAACACATTAAGCGTGCGCTGATGTGTTGACAGGATCAGTCCACTCAACCGTTTGTCTTATCATTTAATAATAGAGAACCAAGCATTTACTTTTTCAACGCTTTATCATGCGCTAAATTACAGCAATTACGTTTCAGATGTATATCTCGTGCTTTGCTTACCATGCGGTTGTACTCTCAGGACCAATGAATTTTAAAGCTTCCTCACAACGATTAATACAGTTAACTTTCAACCGTACATTATTCCCTTCGATTCAACAAATAAATTTAAGCTCCTACATCAGTATACAGCGTCAGTGTCCTGAGCTGCAAAGGAAGGACGTACACTGAAGAGCCAAAGCCGGCCGAAGTGGCCGTGCGGTTCTAGGCGCTATAGTCTGGAACCGCGTGACCGCTACGGTCGCAGGTTCGGATCCTGCCTTGGGCATTGATGTGTGTGATGTCCTTAGGTTAGTTAGGTTTAAGTAGTTCTAAGTTCTAGGGGACTGATGACCTCCGAAGTTAAGTGCCATAGTGCTTAGAGCCATTTTTTTGAAGAGCCAAAACATAATGATCACCTACTTAATAGTTTGTTTCTCTATCTTTGGAACGAAATACATCACTGATTCTACGTATCAGGAGGGATCCGACAGTTTGTTGGTAGGCTTTTGGAGGTATGTGGCATTAGATGTCTACGCACAGGCTATGTAATTCGCGTAAATAACGGGCAGCCGATTTGCGTACGCGATGATGTCGCCCGTTTGGGACCCAGATGGGTTCCATAGGATTTATATCAGCTGAATTTGGTCGCCAATACATCAACGTGAATTTACTATAATGCTCCTCAAATCACTGTAGCACGGTTCTCGCTCCGAGACACGGACAATTACACTGCTGAAAGATGAAATTCAAAAATGTTCAAATGTGTGTGAAGTCTTATGGGACTTAACTGCTAAGATCATCAGTCCCTAAGCTTACACACTACTTAACCTAAATTATCCTAAGGACAAACAGACACACCCTCCCATGCCAGAGGGAGGACTCGAACCTCTGCCGGGACCAGCCACACAGTCCATGACTGCATCGCCTCAGACCACTCAGCTAATCCCTCGCGGCGCTGCAAGTTGATATCGCCGTCGTGGAAGACATCAAGCGTGAAGGGATGCGGATGGTTCGCAGTTGTCAGCCTGTCTTCGATTGCTTCCACAGGTCCCATGCAAGTACAGGAGAATGTATCCCGTAGCATACGAGGTGCATTCAAGTTCTAAGGCCTCCGATTTTTTTTCTCCGGACTGGAAAGAGATAGAAACATGCGCATTGTTTTAAAATGAGGCCGTGTTCATTGTCAATACGTCCCAGAGATGGCAGCACCGTACGGCAGATGGAATTTTACCGCCAGCGGCGAGAATGAGAACTGTTTTAAATACTTAAAATGGCGACGTTTTCCTTACTTGAACAGCGTGCAATCATTCGTTTTCTGAATTTGCGTGGTGTGAAACCAATTGAAATTCATCGACAGTTGAAGGAGACATGTGGTGATGGAGTTATGGATGTGTCGAAAGTGCGTTCGTGGGTGCGACAGTTTAATGAAGGCAGAACATCGTGTGACAACAAACCGAAACAACCTCTGGCTCGCACAAGCTGGTCTGACGACATGATCGAGAAAGTGGAGAGAATTGTTTTGGAGGATCGCCAAATGACTGTTGAACAGATCGCCTCCAGACTTGGCATTTCTGTGGGTTCAGTGCACACAATCCTGCATGACGACCTGAAAATGCGAAAAGTGTCATCCTGGTGGGTGCCACGAATGCTGACAGACGACCACACGGCTGCCCGTGTGGCATGTTGCCGAGCAATGTTGACGCGCAACGACAGCATGAATGGGACTTTCTTTTCGTCGGTTGTGACAATGGATGAGACGTGGATGCCATTTTTCAATCCAGAAACAAAGCGCCAGCCAGCTCAATGGAAGCACACAGATTCACCGCCACCAAAAAAATTTCGGGTAACCGCCAGTGCTGAAAAAATGATGGTGTCCATGTTCTGGGACAGCGAGGGCGTAATCCTTACCCATTGCGTTCCAAAGGGCACTACGGTAACAGGTGCATCCTACGAAAATGTTTTGAAGAACAAATTCCTTCCTGTACTGCAACAAAAACGTCCGGGAAGGGCTGCGCGTGTGCTGTTTCACCAAGACAACGCACCCGCACATCGAGCTAACGCTACGCAACAGTTTCTGCGTGATAACAACTTTGAAGTGATTCCTCATGCTCCCTACTCACCTGACCTGGCTCCTAGTGACTTTTGGCTTTTTCCGACAATGAAAGACACTTTCCGTGACCGCACATTCACCAGCCGTGCTGCTATTGCCTCAGCGATTTTCCAGTGATCAAAACAGACTCCTATAGAAGCCTTCGCCGCTGCCATGGAATCATGGTGTCAGCGTTGTGAAAAATGTGTACGTCTGCAGGGCGATTACGTCGAGAAGTAGCGCCAGTTTCATCGATTTCGGGTGAGTAGTTAATTAGAAAAAAAATCGGAGGCCTTAGAACTTGAATGCACCTCGTAATACAGCTCCCAACAGCCTGCGTCCGTGGCGCACCGCACGTGTCGAGTCGCCATTCATCTCGATGACGGCGTTTGTGGAGACGACCATCGACTTAGTATAGCAAAAATGTGATTCACCCAAATAGCCGACACGTTTCCATTGATCGACGGTAGAATCCCGATGGTCCCGTGACCACCGCAATCGCACTTGACGATGTTGTTGGGCCAATATGTGAACACATAGGGGTGGTCTGCTGCCGAGCCCCATGTTCAACACTGTATGATGGACGGTGTGCTCCGAAACACTTGTACGTGCACCAGCACTGTTTTCTTTCGTCGGAGATACCACAGATCGCCATCTGTACTACTTTACAGAGCATGAAAACTTCCGAACCCCACGTTCTGTGAAGACTCGTAGACGTCCAACCATATAGCGAGTGGTAGTTTCACTGTCCTTCTATCTCTTTCCGTAGAAGCTCATGACAATAGCACGTGAAAATTCGACCAGCTTCGCCGTTTTCGAGTACTCGTTCACATGCTCTGCGTAATAATAATCTGCCCTTTGTTAATATCTCTTATCTCAGTTCAGCTCATATCTTTGGTACGGTGATCCCCCGTCCACCTGCTCTGCCTACGTCGCGGTGGGCAGTGGTCGTAATGTTTTGTCTTGTTGTTGTTGTTGTGGTCTTCAGTCCTGAGACTGGTTTGATGCAGCTCTCCATGCTACTCTATCCTGTGCAAGCTTCTTCATCTCCCAGTACCTACTGCAACCTACATCTTTCTGAATCTGCTTAGTGTATTCATCTCTTGGTCTCCCCCTACGATTTTTACCCTCCACGCTGCCCTCCAATACTAAATTGGTGATCCCTTGATGCCTCAGAACATGTCCTACCAACCGATCCCTTCTTCTGGTCAAGTTGTGCCACAAACTTCTCTTCTGCCCAATTCTATTCAATACTTCCTCATTAGTTACGTGATCTACCCATCCAATCTTCAGCATTCTTCTGTAGCACCACATTTCGAAAGCTTCTATTCTCTTCTTGTCCAAACTTGTTATCGTCCATGTTTCACTTCCATACATGGCTATGCTCCATACAAATACTTTCAGAAATGACTTCCTGACACTTAAATCTATACTCGATGTTAACAAATTTCTCTTCTTCAGAAACGCTTTCCTTGCCATTGCCAGTCTACACTTTATATCCTCTCTACTTCGACCATCATCAGTTATTTTGCTCCCCAAATAGCAAAACTCCTTTACTACTTTAAGTGTCTCATTTCCTAATCTAATACCCTCAACATCACCCGACTTAATTCGACTACATTCCATTATCCTCGTTTTGCTTTTGTTGATGTTCATCTTATATCCTCCCTTCAAGACACTATCCATTCCGTTCAACTGCTCTTCCAAGTCATACAGTAAAGCTGCATGCCCTCGGGAAAAATTACGGCCGTAGTTTCCCCTTGCTTTCAGCCGTTCGCAGTACCAGCACAGCAAGGCCGTTTTGGTTATTGTTACAAGGCCAGATCTTGTCTTATCAGTGTGTAAAAATTATTCAATTCTTAACACCGTTCACACTTTTTCTTGTGCCTTGTGTTCCAGAACTTTCCTTGCACTGCGTTCTTTATTTAAGGCTCCCGCTTCGTATCTTAGCTAGAGCATCTCTTTTGTTATATGAAAACAATATAGCTATATTTATACATCAGAAACAGCTGTACAGATTTCATTATGGGCTTCATAGTGTACCAGCATAAGTAGTTTCTCTTCCCAGATCACTTTCTGTGATTACGAGAAGATACCCTCTATACCATTTGTCCTCTCATGGTAGCTGTCGTAATTGATCTTAGCAACTAGAATAAATGGAAAACGTAATAATAAAATACGTCTAATGCATTTTCAATAGTTTTGCTAAACCAGCGTACATTTCTAAGTCACAGCTTCATTATCAGTGCTTCAGTTGTTATGCAAGGACCTGCACTGCAATGCCAAAGGGCCAGAAACGCGTTTCTATGAGAATTTTAGTGTGTGTGTATGTGTTTTTTTGTATTTCAATTTCAGGAATTATGGAGAAATATATACAGAATTATCGAAGAATGTATGTAGAAATTTGTTAAAACTTGTAGTATACCTGCGATTCTTGTTGATTTCTTCTTCATTCTGATATCATATACAGAAGAAATGGATCGTTTTGCTATACTGCAGGACCTTGGATCATGAACTTGGGATCACGGAGACGAACCCATGCTTTGGAATGATACAGTGAGTGGATTACAATTCATGTCATTAAAATAATGGCGTTAAGCTCTTCACAGAACTAAAAGATTTGGTAAAGGTAGGAGGGCGGGTGCAAGCGTGGAGCTGAAAGGTCTGCCTTTCCTAAACTGTTAAATGTGGAGACAGCGCAGATATAACAGTTTGGGTCCATGGCCTTGCTTAATGCAAATCTGAAGCGATGTATAACAATGCTATTTTGTCTAAAACTGACATGGTGAGAGCGTGGCTGTGTACAATTAATGAAGGTTAATTCTTACAAAGATGAAGATAGCAACCAGTGGCTGGTTGCTGTCTTCTTCTTTGTAAGAATTAACTTAGATTTATAACAACTTCGGAAAATCTAAATCGGAATGTCCGAGCGGATGTTCGAATCCCAGTTCTGCCAAATTAGAGTCCAATGTCATAAACCCACCGCCACCTCGCCCGGCCATAGAGAGACAGAGAGAGAGAGAGAGAGAGAGGTTTGGAGAGGGGAGAGGGGAGAGAGGCGGGAGAGCGAGAGAGAAAATTCTAACCGTACATGGACTAGCCGCAGGCGGGATAATTAATTTCACACACGTATCTATTTGCATTCCCAAACAGCGGTTCCTACTTTGGCCTGTTTGTTTCGGAAACCTGATAGGCTGAGAATATATCGATGCATTATAAAAGAAAGCATCCTGGACTTCGTCAGAAACTGTTTAAGGAAGTCACGGGACAGCTGAAGAGAGGTTTTGTACTGCATGGATCGGAATGAGAATATTAAAGTACGAAGGTACTTCTCTGGGGCTATATTCCATGTTTCCTACACTATAATTTAGCACAAAAATTACCAAATGAAAATGTGCACATCTGTCCCATTTTCCGTTTCCTGAAGATGAGCCATTACCGGAAACAGTGTTGCTACACTACAAATTCGTAGTACCAGTACTCTGCGTTTTAGGCTGATTGTGGAGGTTCTTTGTAGTGGGTTGGGAAGCTTTACCATACAGCCGACAGAAGGTGTATAGCAATTACCCAGCTGCCATAGAAATATTTAGAAATATTTTAGACATCCTGACTGCAAACGTACCCTATATTCTAGAGAGTGTCATTAATGACAGTGGGATTAGTGATCATCATAATACTACAGGATTTTTAGCAACCAAAGGCAAAACGGTCATCAAGAAAGTAGCAAAGGACGGAAAAGAGCAACATTGGCGTAATGATACTATTCCGATAATGTTGTGAAAACATGGACTACTAGATTCCCGCTACAGAAGGAACCGCAGGGAGACTGAAACAGAAAACTTAATAGCAACACGTGTAATCGTAAGGCCTACAGTGATTTTCACGATCAGATCCCAGCAAAAGATCGATCAGGAAATCCTAGCAACATAGTGTCATACGTAAAGTCAGTGAGTGGATCCGAAGCGCCCAATCAGTCTCTCGGGGATCCGTCATGAGTCAACATTCCGCACTTAAAAATGTATTCTCGCAACAGGAGTCTATCTTACTAACGTTTGGGAGCCGCACAGACTCACATATGAGCGATATTGATAGTAGCACATTAGGTATTGAACAGTAATTAAGGCTCCTTAAAGCAATAAATGCATCAGATCATGACGGAATTCCAGTTACATCCGACATTGTTTACACCGCCCAATCAGCTCGTTTCGTAGCTCATATTTACCGAGAATCTCCTGCGCAGCGAATAGCCCCGTGTGACTGAAAAGTGCGCAAGTCACTCCCGTTTACAAAAACGATAAAAGGGTGGATAACAGAATGAGAGACCAATAATGCTGACGTACATGAGTTGCAGCATTTTAAAGCGTGTTCTAAGCTAAAACTTTATGACGTTTCTGGCGGAAGAGAAGGTTCTCTCAAGGAATTACATCTACATCTACACTGAAGAGACAAGGAAACTGGTACACCGCCGGCCGCGGTGGCCATGCGTTTCTAGGCGCTGTAGTCCGGAACCTCGCGACTGCTACGGTCGCAGGTTCGAATCCTACCTCAGGCATGGATGTGTGTGATGTTCTTAGGTTAGCTAGGTTTAAGTAGTTCTAAGTTCTAGGGGACTAATGACCTCAGATGCTGAGTCCCATAGTGCTCAGAGCCATTTGAACCATTTTTTTTAACTGGTACACCTGCCTAATGTCATGTAGAGACCCGGCGAGCACGCAGAAGTGCCGCAACACGACGTGACATGGACTCGACTAATGTCTGAAGTAGTGCTGGAGGGAACTGACACAATGAATCCTGTTGGGCTGTCCATAAATCCTTAAGAGTACGAGTGGGTGGAGATCTCTTCTGAACAGCACGTTGCAAGGCAACCCAGATATGCTCAATAATGTTCGTGACTGGGGAGTTTGGTGGCCAGCGGAAGTGTTTAATCTCAGGAGAGTGTTCCTAGAGCCACTCTGTAGCAAATCTGGACGTGTGGGGTGTCGAATTGTCCTACTGGAATTACTAAAGTCCGTCGGAATGCACAAAGCACACGAATGGTTGCACGTGATCAGACAGGTTGCTTACGTACGTATCTAGACGTTTCAGGGGTCCCATGTCACTCCTACTGCACACTACCCACGCCATTACAGAGCCTCCACCAGTTTGAACAGTCTCCTGCTGACATACCCATACTCGTCCACCCGCTCGATACAATTTGAAACGAGACTCGTCCGACCAGGTAATATGTCTCCAGTCATCAACATGCCAAGGTCGGCGTTGACAGGTCCAGGCGAGCGTAAAGCTTTGTGTAGTGAAGACATCAGGGGTACACGAGTGAGCCTTCGGCTCCGAAAGCCCGTATCGATGATGTTTCGTTGAATGGTTCATACGCTGGCACTTGTTGATGGCCCAGCACTGAAATCTGCAGCAATTTGCAGAAGGTTTGCACTTCTGTCACGCTGAACGATTCTCTTCAGTTGTCGTTGCTCCCGTTCTTGCAGGATCTTTTTCCGGCCGCAGCGATGTCGAAGGTTTGATGATTTACCGGATTCCTGATATTCACGGGACGCTTGTGAAATGGTCGTACGGGAAATCCCGGAGATGGTCTGTCCCATCGATCTTCAAGCAGTTGTAAAAACAATGTTTCTGAAAAGTTAGAATTTGATTTACGATGAGTTTCTTAGAAGTAGATACCTTAGGGGTTGCGAAGCAACTCAAATCGCTTGATACGGGCAAGTCTTCAGGTCCAGATTGTATACCGATTACGTTCCTTTCAGATTACGCTGATACAATAGCTCCCTACTTAGCAATCATATACAACCGCTCGCTCACCGATAGATCTGTACCTACAGATTGGAAAATTGCGCAGGTCGCATCAGTGTTTAAGAAGGGTAGTAGGAGTAATCCATCGAACTACAGACCTATATCATTGACGTCGGTTTGCAGTAGGGTTTTGGAGCATATACTGTATTTAAACATTATGAATGACCTCAAAGGGAACGATCTATTGATACGTAATCAGCATTGTTTCAGAAAACATTGTTCTTGTGCAACGCAGCTAGCTCTTTATTCGCACGAAGTAATGGCCGCTATCGACAGGGGATCTCAAGTTGATTCCGTATTTCTAGATTTCCGGAATGCTTTTGACACCGTTCCTCACAAGCGACTTCTAATCAAGCTGCGGGCCTATGGGGTATCGTCTCAGTTGTGCGACTGGATTCGTGATTTCCTGTCAGGAAGGTCGCATTTCGTAGTAATAGACGGCAAATCATCGAGTAAAACTGAAGCGATATCAGGTGTTCCCCAGGGAAGCGTCCTGGGACCTCTGCTGTTCCTGATCTATATAAATGACCTGGGTGACAATCTGAGCAGTTCTCTTAGGTTGTTCGCAGATGATGCTGTAATTTACCGTCTAGTAAGGTCATCCAAAGACCAGTATCAGTTGCAAAGCGATTTAGAAAAGATTGCTGTATGGTGTGGCAGGTGGCAGTTGACGCTAAAGAACGAAAAGTGTGAGGTGATCCACATGAGTTCCAAAAGAAATCCGTTGGAATTCGATTACTCGCTAAATAGTACAATTCTCAAGGCTGTCAATTCAACTAAGTGCCTGGGTGTTAAAATTACGAACAACTGCAGTTGGAAAGACCACATAGATAATATTGTGGGGAAGGCGAGCCAAAGGTTGCGTTTCATTGGCAGGACACTTAGAAGATGCAACAGGTCCACTAAACAGACAGCTTAAACTACACTCGTTCGTCCTCTGTTAGAATATTGCTGCGCGGTGTGGGATCCTTACCAGGTGGGATTGACGGAGGACGTGGAAAGGGTGCAAAAAAGGGCAGCTCGTTTTCTATTATCACGTAATAGGGGAGAGAGTGTGGCAGATATGATACGCGAGTTGGGATGGAAGTCAATAAAGCAAAGACTTTTTCGTCGCGGCGAGATCTATTTACGAAATTTCAGTCACCAACTTTCTCTTCCGAATGCGAAAATATTTTGTTGAGCCCAACCTACATAGGTAGGAATGATCATAAAAAAAAAAAAAAAAAAAAAAAAGAGAGAGAGAAATCAGAGCTCGAACAGAAAGGTTTAGGTGTTCGTTTTCCCCGCGCGCTGTTCGGGAGTGGAATGGTAGAGAGATAGTACGATTGTGGTTCGATGAACCCTCTGCCAAGCACTTAAATGTGAATTGCAGAGTAATCCTGTAGATGTAGATATAGATGTAGAGCTCCTAAGTAAATGGGATAGTCACGGAGTTCCAATATAGAACTTCACCATATGATTATCAGCTTCCTTGGGGCTTGCCGGTTACGCAAACAAAAAGCGCAAACGTTCATTTTGATAGAATTTGGTTTAACTTGGTTTTCTGCATTACGATCGAGGCACTGAAGTCATAATTTCAGTACTGTTGCAGGACATATTATCGGAATTTCATGTTCCGTGTGTTAATACGTTGGAAGCACACAGCAAAGTACTAAAATACTAGGGGAACGGCTGGATAGCGTTAGTTTTTATGTTCACGGCAACCTCATTACCTGTCAGAGGCCAGTACCTCACCGAGACATAAGGCGTAGCGTGAAGTGATAAATGTCCGTGTGTGAGGCTTCACGCATACGAACGGCCGGAATAAGCTGTCAGGAAGCACGTCACCGCGATAACATGCAGCGTTACACCAAAGTCTTGTTACGTCTTTACTCGGGTGCAAGTACCCGCGTCTCCGGCGACAGGCCGTGTTGCTGGCCGGATTATCGCTTGTGTCATCTATGTAAATCAATATAATCAGCCGGCTGTTAGCCCACCCAGTGGGACGCCCGGGGTCCCGGCTCCGCTTCCATCTGTCGCAGCGGCTCAACGATGGCCGTTCTTCCTCCAAGATATACCGCTACCCCTTTCGTTTTCTTCTCCACCTAGGCTAAAAACTTAACTTCAAAACTGTCGAAAGTATTTTTTTCCTTTCTCTGGGTCTATATTACAAACAATATACACCTACAGTTTTGTGTACTAACCGAGCCGTGAAAATACACTACTGGCCATTAAAATTGCTACACCAAGAAGAAATGCAAATGATAAACGGGTATACATTGGACAAATATATTATACTAGAACTGACATGTGATTACATTTTCACATAATTTGGGTGCATAGATCCTGAGAAATCAGTACCCAGAACAACCACCTCTGGCCGTAATAACCGCCTTGATACGCCTGCGCATTGAGTCAAACAGAGCTTGGATGGCGTGTACAGGTACAGCTGCACATGCAGCTTCAACACAATACCACAGTTCATCACGAATAGTGACTGGCGTGTTGTGACGAGCCAATTGCTCGGCCACCATTGACCAGACGTTTTCAATTGGTGAGGGATGTGGAGAATGTGCTGGCCAGGGCAGTAGTCGAACATTTTCTGTATCCAGAAAGGCCCTTACAGGACCTGCAACATGCGGCCGTGCATTATCTTGCTGAAACGTAGGGTTTCGCAGGGATCGAATGAAGGGTAGAGCCACGGGTCGTAACACATCTGAAATGTAACGTCCACTGCTCAAAGTGCCGTCAATGCGAACAAGATGTGACCGAGACGTGTAACCAATGTCACCCCTTACCATCACGCCGGGTGATACGCCAGCATGGCGATGACGAATACACGCTTCCAATGTGCGTTCACCGCGATGTCGCCATACACGGATGCTACCATCATGATGCTGTAAACAGAACCTGGATTCATCCCCAAAAAAATGACATTTTGCCCCCAAGTTCGTCTTTGAGTACACCATCGCAGGCGCACCTGTCTGTGATGCAGCGTCAAAGGCAACCGCAGCCGTAGTCTCCGAACTGATAGTCCATGCTGCTGCAAACGTCGTCGAACTGTTCGTGCAGATGGTTGTTGTCTTGCAAACGTCCCCATCTGTTGAGTCAGGGATCGAGACGTGACTGCACGATCCGTTTTAGCCATGCGGATAAGATGCCTGTCATCTCGACTGCCAGTGATACGAGGCCGTTGGGATCGAGCACGGCGTTCCGTATTACCCTCCTGAACTCACCGATTCCATATTCTGCTAACAGTCATTGGATCTCGACCAACGTGAGCAGCAATGTCGCGATACGATAAACCGCAATCGCGGTAGGCTACAATCCGACCTTTATCAAAGTCGGAAACGTGATGGTACGCATTTCTCCTCCTTACACGAGACATCACAACAACGTTTCACCAGGCAACGCCGGTCAACTGCTGTTTGCGTATGAGAAATCGGTTGGAAACTTTCCTCATGTCAGCGCGTTGTAGGTGTCGCCACCGACGCCAACCTTGTGTGAATGCTCTGAAAAGCTAATCATTTGCATATCACAACGTCTTCTTCCTGTCGGTTAAATTTCGCGTCTGTAGCACGACATGTTCGTAATGTAGCAATTTTAATGGCCAGTAGTGTTATATTCGTTTATTAAAATGAGAAGATGCGCCAGACTATTGAATGCTAGTCACTCGATGTCCATATATGAAGTAAGTAACCGTCGTAAATGCCTACGGAGCAGAGTAGCGCAGTGATTAGCACACTATACTAGCATTCGGGAGGACGACGGTTCAGATCCGCATCCGGCCATCCTGATTTAGGTTTTCCGTGATTGCCCTATAATGCTTAAGGCAAATGCTGGGATGAGCTCTTCGAAAGGGCACGACCGCATTCCTTCTCCATCCTTCCCTAATCTGAGCTTATACTCGGGGTCTCTAATGTCCTCTTTGTTGATGGGACGTTTAACTTTCATCTCCTCCTCTTAGTGTACTGCAAGAATGATTCAGGAAGTAGTTAGTATTCTTCATCCTTTCGTCAGTGATAGCAAAAAAACATAAGTAAGAGGGATTAATGTAATCGGCTGTGTCGGTGTATAATATATACTCATTTACTAATGTAAATGTTGGTACCAGGCAGACAACGTAAAAGACGCACGTGTGCTATTTAAGAGAATTAGCTGATGACCTGAAGATGATCATAACTGGTCAAAATCGATAATCTCTTCATGTATTTAGAGAGGATTGTCTGGAAAAGCCGGCCGGAGTGGCCGAGCGGTTCTAGGCGCTTCATTCTGGACCCGGGCGACTGCTACGGTCGCAAGTTCGAATCCTGCCTCAGGCATGGATGTGTGTGATGTCCTTAGGTTAGTTAGGTTTAAGTATTTCTAAGTTCTAGGGGACTGGTGACAAAATACTTCAAATGGCTCTGAGCACTATGGGACTTAACTGCTGATTTCATGCGTCCCCTAAAACTTAGAACTACTTAACCTAACTAAACTAAGGACATCACACACATCCATGCCCGAAGTAGGATTCCAACCTGCGAACGTAGCGGTCGCGTGGTTCCAGACTGTAGCGCCTAGAACCGCTCGGCCACTCCGGCCGGCGTACTGATGACCGCAGATGTTAAGTCCCATAGTGCTCAGAGCGATTTGAACCATTTTTTGTCTGGAAAATAGGGAATACTGAAGTGTGTGTAATTTCTATTTGCACAAAGAAAAGAGTAAGGGGGAGAGGAAACTTTTTAAAAAATAGGATTAAGAAGTACTTACGTATAATGTAAACAGTATTTTCAATAGTTAGTTAACGACTGACAAGATAATAATACCAAAAATTATAACTAAAACTGAACTCCATTAGAACAGGTCTCGGAAGACCCTAGGAGTACCGGCCGACCGACCGCCGTGTCGTCCTCAGTTTATAGGCCACCGTGGATGCGAATATCAAGAGGCGTGACGTCAGCACAACGTCCTCCCGGCCGTTGTCAGTTTTCGTGACTGGAGCCGCTACTTCTGAGTCAAATGGCTTCTCAGTTTGCCTCACAAGGGCTGAGTGCACCCCGCTTGCCAACAGCGCTCGGCAGACCGGACGGTCACCCATTCAGGTTCTAGCCAAGTCCGACGGCGCTTAAACCAAAAATCATAGCGTAATAATTTTTTCGCTGCCTCCATACTGTGACGTCATACGTATACCCTTTGAATAAAAATGCATGTTATAATGGAAATACTTGTTGCCTGATAAAGACAGAGGGAACAGAATGAACACGAACAAAAGGACGCCAGTTATACAGCGCATTACGTGGAAACGAATAGTTCAGTACAATACACTGAAGTAAAGTTTCCGGCAATAGAATGCAAACTGTCATTTATGTTGCCTTTATGTGTAACACTCGCATCTTGTTTGCCTACTGGAATATTAAACAGATTATGTCTGTTTAATCGAAAGTGGTAATTTTTAAACGGCATTGTATAGCTCTTAGAGAGAGGAGTAGAAAACTACCAAGTATGTCAGTGTTTCGGAGGAATTTTCGCAAATTCATCCAAGAAATATGCAAAGTATGACGAAGAAATCTATCAGCGCAATGTACTTTCAGGCCCGTTATCCGTAGTCTACTTGATAATACTCAAACTGCGCTTTGGCGGCAGGTTTGAGATTTGCTTTCAACGGATCTCCTGAGTGATTTCTTTCGGAACTTTGACATATGCTACACTACTGTTGTCTTCTCAAGAAATGTCGATGTTAAGTTAAGTAAGTCGTCCCAGTACCAATGTAAATGAAGTCGCGCGTACAAACCACGCAGAATGCTCGTCACTTGTTTGCGTACCATCACTTGTCGAAAATAATCTGATGGAGTGTTCATTTAATGAAGGAATCCTTTGTATCACAGGTTCACAGCAAAAAAGGGCATATAAATTTGTAACAATAAATGATTATTACTAAAACAAATTTGTCCAACGCACATCTTTTAAGTTAGAGTTGACTATGTGTCTTTGTCACGCAGACAAAAAGCTATAGCTTTCCCTATGCTGGACATTCAGGCACTTGATTTTGGTATTATTTCATATATAAATCATTTTTATGCCATTATGTCATGTTGAAAGTAAAACTGAAGTTTAATATTCATTATTAGGTTTTACTGCTCTTGCACAAGTCCTGTTTGCTGATAAAAATTACTGGATATATTAATGTCCATCCGGAAAAAAATTCATCTGGGCATTAATGATCCCTACTGATCGTAATGTTTTCGACTGCAGCTGGTGTTAGTTTGGATCACAATGCAGTGTGATACGCATGCGGAGATTATCTGAAGCAAATTACACTACCCTCGCTGAAAGCTAACATAAGTTATGTAGGACAGAACTTGTATCAAAAATTGCTAAACTTTCTCGATGATCTTAATCATTTACGTGAATCAGACGTAAGCTTTCTTGAACGCGACGCACACACTGACATCACAAAGATATCATATTTCTCCCTTTCTCATGCTCGTACTAAAGTGTGGCTTGCTGCCCTATCAGCGGTAAGGGCGTTACTGGGAAATGATTGATTGAACTTTTTGTAAGGAACCGTATTTGAATTAACGTTGAGTGACTTAACGAAATCTAGGAAAGGCTGAAACATGGAGCAGTGGAAAGGCTGGTCCGAGAAGTGCATCACATTACTGCCTGTCACGAGCCCACTGTTTTACCACAGCGGCCTACCACCCGCTTTAATAGGCAGAGACACTGCTTCCCACAATTTCATTAAGTTACGGTAAGTAAGTTACTCGGTGCACTATAGGCTCAAAGCAACTGCAAGGAGGCGTTGCATCTCTCAATACTAGGCCCTAATTGGATTTGTGCGATGCAGGGTGTACCCAGCCGTGTAGACCAGATTAAGTTACAACGGGATACGCCACCCTGTCCACGTATCACACAGCTAAAAGGTGTCTCTCTCTAAGAGAAAAAATAAGATTCTATGGTGGGCCGTAAAATTTTACTCTCACGCACCATTAATGAAGGAAGGAATATTAGAGTTTAACGTCTCATCGGCAGCGAGGTCATTAGAAACCGAGCACAAGCATGGATTACGAAAGGATGGAAAAGGAAATCAGCAGTGCCCTTTTCAAAGGAACGACCTCGGCATTTGTCTGCAGCTATTTAGGGAAAACCTACACTACTGGTCATTAAAATTGCTACACCAAGAAGAAATGCAGATGATAAACGTGTATTCATTGGACAAATATATTATACTGGAACTGACATGTGATTACATTTTCACGCAAATTGAGTGCATAGATCCTGAGAAATCAGTACCCAGAACAACTACCTATGGCCGTAATAACCGCCTTGATACGCCTGGGCATTGAGTCAAACAGAACTTGGATGGCGTGTACAGGTACAGCTGCCCATGTAGCTTCAACACGATACCACAGTTCATCACGAATAGTGACAGGCGTATTGTGACGACCTAGTTGCTCGGCCACCATTGACCAGATGTTTTCAATTGGTGAGAGATCTGGAGAATGTGCTAGCCAGAACAGCAGTCGAACATTTTCTGTATCCAGAAAGGCCCGTACAGGACCTGCTACATGCGGTCGTGCATTATCCTGCTGAAATGTAGGGTTTCGCAGGGATCGAATGAAGGGTAGAGCCACGGGTCGTAACACATCTGAAATGTAACGTCCACTTTTCAAAGTGCCGTCAATGCGAACAAGAGGTGACCGTGACGTGTAACCAATGGCACCCCGTACCATCACGCCGGGTGATACGCCAGTATGGCAATGACGAATAGACGATTCCAATGGTGCGTTCACCGCTATGTCGCCATACACGGATGCTACCATCATGATGCTGTAAACAGAACCTGGATTCATCCGAAAAAACTACATTTTGTCATTCGTGCACCCAGGTTCGTCGTTGAGTACACCACCGCAGGCGCTCCTGTCTGTGATGCGACGTCAAGGGTAACCGCAGCCATGGTCTCCGAGTTGATAGTCCATGCTGCTGCAAACGTCGTCGAACTGTTCTTGCAGATGGTTGTTGTCTTGCAAACGTCCCCATCTGTTGAGTCAGGGATCGAGACGTGGCTGCACGATCCGTTACAGCCATGCGGATAAGATGCCTGTCACCTCGACTGCTAGTGATACGAGGCCGTTGGGATCCAGCACGGCGTTCCGTATTACCCTTCTGATCACACAGATTCCATATTCTGCTAATAGTTATTGGATCTCGACCAACGCGAGCGCAATGTCTCGATACGATAAACCGCAATCGCGATATGCTACAATCTATTTATCAAAGTCGGAAACGTGATGGTACGCATTTCTTCTCCTTATACGAGGCATCACAACAACGTTTCACCAGACAACGCCGGTCAACTGCTGTTTGTGTATGAGAAATCGGTTGGAAACTTTCCTCATGTCAGCACGTTGTAGGTGTGGCCACCGGCGCCAACCTTGTGTGAATGCTCTGAAAAGTTTATCATTTGTATATTACAGCATCATCTTCCTGTCGGTTAAATTTCGCGTCTGTAGCAAGTCATCTTCGTGGTGTAGCAATTTTAATGGCCAGTAGTGTAAATCAGGATGGCTGGAAGCGGATTTAAACCATCATCCTCTGGAATTCGAACACAGTGTTCTACTCACTGCGCCAATTCGCCCTGTTGCTCTGGTAATATGTGACATACATATAATTTTGTAACAACAGTGAGGTGTGAAACAAATTATTTCATACTTGATGCGTGAGATTTGGGCTAAAGTAAGGAAACCATCACCAATACCACGAAAATAAGGCTATGTAGTCACTCGTCCTTAGCACGTCAAAGAGGTCCTGTACCGTCAAATGTTTCCATTTTCATAGATTCTCAGTTTGGAAGGAAGATTAAAGTTTATCGTCGGAGCAGCGACATGGGCATTAGAGGTGGTGCGTAAGCTCGGACTGGGGAAGGAATGGGACAGAAGCTGGCCGTCTCCTTATTGAATTGAGACTCCCGGCGTTTTCCTTAAGCGTTTAGGGAAACCACGGAAAAGGTAAATCTTTGTGACCTAACTGTGATTTGGTCTGTCGTCCTCCCGTATGCAAGTCTCGTGTCTCAGCACTGCATCACTTCGCTTGTTGATTCTCTGTTTAGAACAATCCAATTGGGATAATTAACTCCAAAACAATCACAGTATATAAGAAGGTGCTTCCTCTGTTAGATAAATGTGGATACTTATTTCTTTTAAGTTTACTGTAATGCTAATGAAATCATTTATGGGGTAATAAAAGACATCAGCCATTTTGTTATCCATAAGGATCAGAAAACGTCATTTCTAGTAGTCACCAGAGGCATAGAATTAAGTGATGAAACGATAATATTTACTAGGAAGTTATATAACTTGCAGAAATATGCTATAGATGTTTCCAAGCGCTAAATGAAAATGCAGTCGCTGTTATTTCCGGGGTTAGAAGTGTGGTAGGAATATGGAGATGAGCAGTTATATTCGAGCACACACATTTCGCGGCAGAACATTGTGACTGCCACTCTTCGTGGAAATTTACGTCAGTCCAAAAAGCGGTACGTTACTGAGGTGTGCCGGCCGGGGTGGCCGAGCGGTTCTAGGCGCTTCAGTCCGGAACCGCGTGACTGCTACGGTCGCAGGTTCGAATCCTGCCTCGGGCATGGATGTGTGTGATGTCCTTAGGTTAGTTAGGTTTAAGTAGTTCTAAGTTCTAGGGGACTGATGACCTCAGTTGTTAAGTCCCATAGTGCTCAGAGCCATTTGAACCATTTTTTTTACTGAGGTGTGGAGTTGAGGCGAATGGCAACTTACGGTGGGCGACGCTGGTGGGCTTCAATGAGACAATTTTCCTCTGGCATTCAAGACCACAAGAAACCGTTCATCACTCTCTCTAGAATCCTACTAGATTTTGGCAAGTGCTTTCGTGGAGTGGTAAATCTCCAGTCGCGTCGGTTCTGAATGAATACCTGAGAGTGTAATTGTGAATCGGATATTAATATCTTCGTAGGGAAAGTCGGAGACATCTCCTACGACAGAGGTGTTGGCTAGAGACGTGACGGTTCCAGTAAGGGCAGCCAGTCCCCAACAATTGCTAGGCCTATGTCAGAGTGGTCCGAGGAAGAACTCGTCGCGTCCATTACGAGCACGAGAAACAAACCGTAAAGCACTCAAAACAAGATCAAAGTGTATGAAAGCTACACTGTCTCTGCAGAGACCATGCGTTACAGTCCACTGTGCCTTAGCAAAATGTAATTTAAATTCACATCTTTCAAGAAAAATGTTCTCGTAGGTCGCCATAATCACACGAGAAAACTTTTTTTATATATTTCCATCAGTGATCTACACCAATAATAAAACTGTAAGAGCCTTGTCCCTGCCTGTTTATCTGTTTGAACACGCTTTTTTTTTCTTTATTGTATTTCAATTCCCCATTGGGGCGGGCTGGCAGCTGCATATGCGCTGCTCTTCAGCCGAAAGACATAGAACAAACAATAGAAGACATGTAAAAATAACAAAGGAGAGAATATGGTGAACATAAATATAAAAAAGGGGGAACATCATGGAAGGCAAGAGATAAAAAACGGGGTGACTGTAAAATGGAGATAAAAAACTGTTTAAAAGTAGCACACACAAAAAGCCACACACTGCGACAATTAAAAGAACACAAGGCACAGTATGACTGGAGCATAAAAGGTATCGACAGATGGCGTAGCACAGAACAAACAATGCCGGCGAACCTCAAGGCAGTACACAATTAAAATCACACCTCTTGACGCCCAGGAGAAACAGCACTAAACACAACACTGATGTGGCACACTGACGATGATCAAAATGGAGGATCTGTCAGGCGCAAGGAGATGAGGGAGACCAGAAGAAGGGAGAGAAGGAGGGAAAGTGAGGGGGGAGATGAGCGGGGGGCGCGCTGGAGAGGGCCAGGTAGGGAGGGATGTCGGAAGGAAAGAGGCAAGTATGGGGTGCAGGGTCTCAGGGGGGGGAAGGAGGAAAATCCACTCTGGGAGAAGGGGGGAGAGGAAAAAGGGGGCCCTGGGGAGGGGGGGTAACAAGGCCAGGGTATAGTTGGAAGGAAGGGTAGATGTCACGGCGAAGTTCGTCATCCGGGAGGGGGAGGCGTTGAAAATTGCCCTGATGAAGGAGATGGAGGGTGTGGAGGTGGAGAGAGGGACGGAGACAGTGATAGAGGCGCGGCAATGGGTGGGGGCTGGAGAGGAAGGAGGAATCCAGAGGGTGGGGAGGATCAAGCCCGCAGACAATGTAAAGGATGCGGAGATGTTGGAGGAACAGGAGGAGGTGGGGTAAGGGGGTCAGTTCAAACAGGAGTCGTGTGGGGGAAGGAAGGTGGATACGGAAGGCAAGGCGGAGCGCATGGCGTTAAAGGATTTAGAGGGCCTTGTAAAAGCGGGTGGGGGAGGAGATCCAGGCAACGCTGGCGTAACAGAGTATAGGACGGATGAGGGATTTGTAGGTGTGGAGGATGGTAGAAGGATGCAATCCCCATGTCCGGCCAGACAGGAGTTTCAGAAGGCGGAGGCGGGAACGGGCTTTCTGCTGGACGGTCTGGAGATGAGGGGTCCAGGTGAGGTGTCGGTCGAGGTTGAGGCCAAGGTTTTTCAGGGTGGGGGTGAGCTGGATAGGACGACCATAAAGGGTGAGGTAGAAATCATGGAGGCGAAAGGAGCGAGTGGTGCGGCCTATGATGATTGCCTTGGTTTTGGGGGGTTGAGATGGAGGAACGTCTGGTTGCACCAAGTGGTAAACTGGTTAAGGTGGTTTTGGAGGGTACGTTGGGACCATTGAAGGGTAGGATAGCGAGCCAGGAAGGCGGTGTCATCAGCATACTGGAGAAGGTGGACTGGTGGGGGTGGCTTGGGCATATCAGCCGTATACAAGAAATAAAGGAGAGGGAGAGGACAGAACCCTGGGGGTCGCCAGCCGTGGGATAAAAGATATGGGTGTTGTGGAGGGTGACATATGAAGGACGGTGCGAGAGGAAGCGACCAGACGGACAAAATTGATAGGCAGGGCATAGGTTTGGAGTTTAAAGAGGAGACCGGGATGCCATACACGGTCATAGGCATTTTGGAGGTCAAGGGAAACAAAAATGGCGGATCGACGGGAGTTGAGCTGGAGGGACAGAAGGTGAACGAGGTTGAGGAGTTGGTCTTCAGCAGAGAAGGAGGGTCGGAAGCCACACTGGGTAAGGGGAGGAGGTGGTGTTGAGCAAGGTGCTGATGGATACAGTGGGAGAGGATGGATTCAAAGACCTTACTGAAAGCGGAGGTGAGGCAGATGGGACGATAGGAAGAGGCAGCAGAAGGGGGTTTGTTGGGTTTGAGGAATAAGAGGACGCGGGAGGTCTTCCACAGGTCAGGGTGGAAGCCAGTAGAGAGGATGACATTATAGAGATGGGCGAGGACAGTCAGGAAGGAATAGGGGCTTTCTCGAAGGTGACAGTAGGTGACACAGTCTCACGACAGGGGCCGTGTTGCGTTTGGACTGGAGGTTGAGTTTAATGTCTTGTGCTGTGATGGGAGTGTTTATGTCGGAGGGGGGCAACTGCCCCAAGTACTGGAGACTAGGAGTAAGTGGAGCGACCGAGGTATCGGCACTTTCCATGACGGTGGGGAAAAGAGAATAATCAAAGTGGGGATGATCGGTGATGGAGAAGACCTTGGAAAGGTGGGAAGCGAAGTGGTTGGCCTTACTGAGGTTGTCGGGAAGGGGGCGATCGTTATGGAGAAGGGGGTAGTGGGGAGCGGAAAGGGAACCAGTAAGGCGATGGAAGGCGGACCAGTACTTGCAGGAGTTGATAGGGAGGGTGGCGTTGAGTCGTGTGCAGGTCGGCGCCAGTCTCGGCATTTCGTTGCTGTAATAAGGTTCCGTACGTGTCGCTGTATTTGCCGGTGGCGTTGGAGTGTATCCCTGTCACGAGTGTGCAGGAAGGAGCGATAGAGGTGGCGGGATTCACAGAGGAGGAGGACAGCCCGTGGAGGGAGAGTGGGACAGTGTGGGTGGATGGTTTTAGTAGGAACATGGGCCTCCACGGCGTCAGTAATTACCTTCTGAAAGAAGGACGAGGCATGGATGATGTCGTCAGGATGGCGATAGGTAAGAGGGTGGCTTTCGACCTGGGTGGAGATGGAGTCCTGGTAGGCATCCCAGTTGGCACAGTGATAGTCATGAACGACCTTGGGAGGGGGTGCAAGGTGCGGAGCCGGAGGGGGTGGTGAGCAGACATTCTGGTGAGAAGGACAGGGAGGTGATCGCTACCTGTGGGGTCAAGGACGGCGACAGCAATATGCCCTAGGAGGTTGGCGGAGGCAATGACAACATCGGGGGTGGTGTCACTTTCGGGTCGGGTGTGCTGGGGAAGGGGAACAAGGTCACCTTGGATCATGGAAAGGAACTGATGCCACCACCGAAGGGCAGCAGGAGTGCGGCTATGGATGTTGAGGTCGGCGGCAATCACATACGTGGAGAAGGTGCGGTCATTGTGCGAGATGAAGTCATAAGGAAGAGGAGCAGTGGAGCAGACATAGATGGTGGCACAGGTAATGGTGAGGGAGGGGAAGAAGACGCTAAGGATAAGGTGTTCAGTGGGGTCATTGAGGAGAGGTTGTGGCGGGACGGGGATATGCTTAAAGTGGCCAATCGCGACTCCACCCCGCGAACAAGGACCAGGAGCATCAGTGCGGTGGACGATATAGGGAGAGGTGCAGATAGAATGGTGGGGCTGGAGAAAGGTTTCATTCAAGAGGAAGGTGTCGACCTGGTGATGGGAGATGGTGTGCATGATGAGGTATTTGTTGGAGCAGAAGGAGTGAATGTTCTGGAAGAGGATGCGATACTCGTGCCGCGCCATGGCGAGAAGGAGGGGGGGAAGAGAGGGAAGGGATGAGACTTAAACTAGGGTGTCGAGGCGGGTGAAGGTGAAGTGGGCTCGGTTGTGGGAGTAAGTGGCAAAGGTGTTCAGGTGGAAAACGGAGCGAGCGGCAAGGGAGATTTGTCGGAAGTTGTGGGGGGTGCTGAAAAGGGTGAATGTTTTGGAGTACAACAGTAAGGTACCGGATTATGTCCTCGGCCATGGGGGGTGGACGGAGGGAATTGTTGGGACGGACAGGGGGATCAACGGGACTAACTGGGACTGTAAGCTCAGGGGTGGCTGGAGGGGGTTTAGCTTTACACTTGTGGGAGTAGGTGGGATGGGGGTCATTGCAGGTATTACAGGAAGGAGTAGCAGCGAGGTTGGGGCAGTTCTTAAGAAAGTGGGAGGCCTCACAATGGGGACAGGTGGGGGGTTTTTTGTTGTTTGGAGTCAGGTGGTCACTGTACATCAGGCACCGCTGGCAACGGTAGGATCGGGGAGGGGATTTGGAGGATTCGACAGGGTGGCGATGGTGGTATATCATGGCACCCTGCGTGAGGAGACAGTCAACGGATGGGGTGGACGCAGAGAATACCCGCACGAGGTAGGTGGGACCAGAGGCATTGTGGGTATGGTGGGCAGAGCGGATTTCCAAGTCCGGGTGGGAGTTCAGTTCTGCCAACACTTCATCCTCCGAGATCACTGGGCTGAGCTCGGTGATCACAGCGGTGTAGGTAGGGGGGGGGGGGCGATGGGGAGGCTGGGGCTGACAAGGAGTGGAAGTGGAAAGGAAGGGTGTCAGAGAGGCGTGGGGGCCAAACATACCTCATGGGAGTTTTCGCAGGAGGTCCGTGTGAAAGGACGGGGACGGGGACTCGATAAGGACCGAGTCTCTGCAGGGAGTGAGTCGGGAGACGGGAGCACCAGGTAAGTATTTTCGTATCTCCACGGTGAGGGTACAAGCGTCAAGGAACTTAGGATCAGGAGTTGACAGGACAAAGGTGTGGAGGGTGGGGGCCGGGGTACGGGTGGCAGGAGGAGGGGTGGTGTCCATCGAGATGGCAGGAGGAGGGGGAGGTGGTGTCGATTTTTTGTGGGAAGTGGCGGGAGCAGAGTCGGTAATGACGCGCTTTTGGGTACGGGTGGCAGGAGGAGGGGTGGTGTCCATCGAGATGGCAGGAGGAGGGGGAGGTGGTGTCGATTTTTTGTGGGAAGTGGCGGGAGCAGAGTCGGTAATGACGCGCTTTTGGGGTTTTTTGGAGACTGGAGGCTGGGAGGAGGGGAGAGGGACGGGGAGGAGAGGGAGGTGGCGAGTGGCAGAACCCTGTGGCGTAGTGGAGGTGCCAGGAGAAGGAGCCGGGTCAGTGGTGGCGACGGTGGCTCGGCGCGACGCGATGCGTGCGGGAGATGCAGACGACGGATCGACGGGGTGGGTGAGAGAGGGGAAGCCGACCACCCGAGGGGCGGCAGCAGAGGCGGCAACAGAGGCGTACGTGAGGGCGGGTGTAGATGTTGAGGGTGTGGAGGCTGGAGGAAGGGTGTAGAGGTGTGGGTATACAGCAGGGGAGGAGATAGGGGGATGGGTAAGGGGAGGGGAGGTGTAAGGAGGGAGGCCAGGGGCGGCACTCCAGGAAGTGATTGTGGGAGAGGGGGAGGGGGAGGTGTAGGTGACAGTGGAGGTGGGAGTACTCATTGCAGACGAACAGCGACAGACAGACGGACGGGCAGCAGGCGGCGGCGGCGGCGGCGGCGGCGGCAGCGGCAGCGGCTACGGTGACGGCGATGGACAGCGAGCAGGCAGGCGGACGGACGAACAGCAACAGCAGCAAGCGGCGGGCGGGCAGACAGACAGACCGACTGACAGACAGACACAATCTTCGGAGATTCCACCCTGAGAGTAGCCCAGGCTTTGCAATCTGACGCTTTCGAAGGAGGGGATCCCACCCTCTAGATGTTGAACACGCTAATCTCCTGAACTACTACATGTTTTCACAGGCAATCTGAGAGTAGCTTTGGGCAGCATATAGGCTTTATTTCATCAAAATCGGTATAGGGATAAAAAAGAATGGTAATTTAAAGTTTTATCCAAAATCGTGTGCTCAGCTTAATATTTCGAATGTTAAATCATCACAGCGTAATACACCAAAGAATGAATAGATGGAACTGTAAATTTCGTACTACACCAAAGAACAAATAGATAGCGCTGTTAGTTTTCTTTCGACTTACAGGGGAATGGTCCAATAAGACATGTCGAAACCTACCCTGAAATTTTTTACACAGGAAGAAGACAACGAAAGAAATGCACTGGCAAAATTTTAGCTGCTAAGAGGCACTGCAAGTATTTTGTAAAAAAATGTTGAAGTTACATATTTTTGCCGCGCGAAGAACAACTTACAACAGCGATTTGTACAACCCTGCCCGCCTAGCGCACGAATCGGCAAATCACTCACGCAGCGCCACGTAGCGGATTTATCCGGAGTTCACAGACACCAGTTTTAAGCACCATGGAGCGAATGGAAGCGAACACGTGTGAATGAGCATTTTCAGAAAATTCGCTATCATCCACTTGTATATGGGTAGAATCGTTTATACTACAGGTAGCGGAAGAGAACACGAGGTAGCGAACATTGCCTATGAACGCTGTGTTATTACGTTTTAGTTTTTGGAGCTAATATTCGGCATACAGGATACAACTCTATCTTGTAAGAGCCACAGTGCGAGACTTCGCGATTCAGTAAGGATCATTTTGCATGGCGAGCGCACTGTTCTTGACGGAGTATGTAACGCGGCGCAGGGAAGGAAGAATTTAAGTGCCTCAATTTGTATGAAAGCGTGACACGCGTGGAGATCGTGCATTTTACACGGAATTGCATCTCCATCTCTCCTTAGCACTGGTCCAAAATTTTCCTTGTATGTCGGCTACCGTTTTTCCCTGGCTTCTCATTACCACTGAGGGGAAATTTAAGAGCATAACTAATTTCCGATGTCGGGCGTCATCTCAAGAGGTGACGCAGTTAGGGTTGCCACTACGCGTGTATGGTCTAATGGGCATTTTTTTTTTTCTAAAACAAAAATGGTCTAGTGGCAAAGCGTGAGCTTCGTGATCCAGAGAGCGCGGGAACAAATCCCGCTCAGACCACAATTTTTTCACTACGACTGTTAACTGAGCATTCACTTCTCACAGATGTTGGAGCGGCCACGAAAGACGTGGTTCGGATTCCACGTTAAAGTGCAGGTCTCCATTTTCCGATAAGGTAACTGGGGAAGGTTAGGGACACGTAAGAAGTGCAGCGGAGTCTAGTTGAAAGACCTGCAAGTGGCCTATCCGGTACACCAGACAGGATTCTCTTTTTCTCGTGCTTGTCAGCTTGTCTGATCCGGTGAAAACGTGGCTTAAACTTTACAAAGATTTTTTTGAATAACTTCATATCGACAGTTCAATTCTTGTGCATTCTAATAAAACAAGAACAAGAAAAATGGAAATGGCATTCCAGCTAACAAAGACTGTGTACAACAAGAAGTCAGTATCAATTAACGCAAAAATAAGGCACTACAACACTGTGATTAAGCCAGAGTGTCTGTATGCATCTGAATGTTTAGCAATGAACACTAACAAGGAAATGGAAGCTATAGCAAAAAAGGAGCGAAAAATCATTAGAAGAGTACTTGGGCCGAGGTTTGAGAATGGGACTTGGAAGCTTAGAAGTAATAGAGAAGTGTATGACAAAATTGAGAAAGTGGGAGATACTATGAGGAAGAGAAGAGTAAGCTTTTACGCCCATTTGAAAAGAATGAATGATGAAAGGCTGACAAAGAAAATATTCATGTTTTTTGACAAGAAGCCCAGAACCCAAATCACCTGGTTCAAAGAAGTCAAAGCAGACTTAGAGGAGATGGGTATAGGAGAAGATGATATAACCAACAGAGACTTAATGAGAGAGAAAATTCAACATTTTGAAGGATTTGAAGTGAAGAAGAGAAGAACTGGAGGAACAGTGTGGACAGAAGACCGAAGGGAGCAGCACAGAGAGAGGATGAAGACATATTGGCAGAAGAGAAAAGAGGAGGAGCGCAATAGGAGAAATGTACATTGAAAAATAGTTGTTTAACGTGGTCCCTAGACGGCCAAAATCGGAATAAAAAAAAATGTTTCAATGTTGTACATTTGACTATCAGTGAAACAGTTCTTTGTTTATTCCCTGTAGTCGCCACAAAAATGCGTGGTGTCTGTTGAATGACAAAAACAAACATTTTTATTGCACCACGCACACTGAAAAAAGGAAAAATTGATGCAATCAGGCACTTCGCAGTAATCACTAGTTTTATTTAAACAGACATGGAATGGAGTCAGAAACGGTCCAGGCCGTTGTTCTGCATATTGCGCTGCATTCCAGGCATATTTGATCAAATTCGTAAAGCGTGGCGATGAAAACTGGTAATTCACAAATGACTGGAGCTTAAGAATACTGTTCCGCCGATAAACATGAAATGCGAGAGCGGTATCAGAAATTACGTAGTCTGATAATTTCCTGAAAAATGCTTTCCACTGTCGAAAAAATTCTTCATCGAGTCGTTGAATCGCAGTAGTAGTTCCAGGCGGAATCCACATTACATCTACAGATGTTTCGTCGTTCTCCACAAAAACAGAGGCGTCGTTATGTCCAGACCATAAACCCAACAAAATCAATGAATTAGTTTCTGCAGGTGGTAGGAATACGTTTCGAACGAAATGTTGAAAATAATTCTTTCCCATTTTTTTCAGATTTTGATACGTGGCTAAGCCATGTCTCCGCAGTATCCTTTCTTTCAGGAGTGCTAGTTCTGCAAGTTTCGCAGGAGAGCTTCTGTAAAGTTTGGAAGGTAGGAGACGAGGCACTGGCAGAAGTAAAGCTGTGAGCACCGGGCGTGAGTCGTGCTTCGGTAGCTCAGATGGTAGAGCACTTGCCCGCGAAAGGCAAAGGTCCCGAGTTCGAGTCTCGGTCGGGCACACAGTTTTAATCTGCCAGGAAGTTTCATATCAGCGCACACTCCGCTGCAGAGTGAAAATCTCATTCTGGAACATCCCCCAGGCTGTGGCTAAGCCATGTCTCCGCAGTATCCTTTCTTTCAGGAGTGCTAGTTCTGCAAGTTTCGCAGGAGAGCTTCTGTAAAGTTTGGAAGGTAGGAGACGAGGTACTGGCAGAAGTAAAGCTGTGAGCACCGGGCGTGAGTCGTGCTTCGGTATCTCAGATGGTAGAGCACTTGCCCGCGAAAGGCAAAGGTCCCGAGTTCGAGTCTCGGTCGGGCACACAGTTTTAATCTGCCAGGAAGTTTCATATCAGCGCACACTCCGCTGCAGAGTGAAAATCTCATTCTGAAAGTCCATTTCTTATTTTTGGTCCTAATTTGCCTTGCGGTTCCTGAAGACAGATATACAGCTGCGGAAACAGTAAACCACTCATACTTATCACTGGCATTATCGTATATGAACGTGTCATTGCATTCATTGATTGGGCAACCGACTTCGTCTTTTTTTCACCTCGAAATGATAAAGTGCGGTGTGCATGCAGTTCTTTCACGAAACCTGATTCATAAGTGTTATAAACAGCAGTTGAGGGGATAACAGCAGCTTTCGTCTTTACGTCAGCTATGAATTTCTTTATAGCACTGTCTATCACGGCAGCTGCTCTACACGTTTACGTGACGTAAACTTGGTAGTTTTGCGACTTCCTGTTATGTACGATTTCTTGAACCAGCGTAGCCAGGTCGACGAAGCCTGGAAATTAGCAATGTTCATATGAGATGCAAGTCGGGAGGCCCAGTCCCGTTAGGTGCATAGCCTCTCACGGGCAGTTTCTCATGGTTTCGGGTTTCCGTTTGGCGCACATTTCTTACCTCATGTATTTCACTGTTCCATTTGTACAGTTCACGCTCCGATATTACGAAACGAAAACGCCTTTGCACACTGCGTAACTTCAAGCGTTTCTCCCTTCTTCGTTTAACCAATATTTCACTGCCTTTTCTTTGTCGCTGAAAGCTGTTGCAGTACTATTTTTTTTGTCTGGCTTGGAAAGTATTCTTCTTCAGAACTGTTACTGGCACAACTGACGTCGTCCGAACCACAATTCATGGAATCGTCACAGTTATTTCCTGTTTCTTCTAACGTATCCACAATTTCAAACGAAGTGTCGATATCATTCGAGTGAATGTCAAGGAAATCAACTAACAAATGAAGCATATGCACGTAAACAGGAGAAGTAAGTAATTTCGGCTGGAAACCAAGTTCACATTTCATCATTGCTAAATTGAGAACGGCAATTGGATTCCACATTACTGTGAAACTCGAAAGAAAAAAAGGTACTATTAGCAGGCATGCCTTATGAAAGCACAGTAAATATTAATTCAGCTTTATCTGTTGGTTCAAATGGCTCTGAGCACTATGGGTCTTAACATCTGAGGTCATCAGTCCCCTAGAACTTAGAACTACTTAAACCTAACTAACCTAAGGACATCATACACGCCCGTGCCCGAGGCAGGATTCGAACCTGCGACCTCAGTCAACGTCTGTCTTCAGGAGTTCTGGGAACTGGGGTGATGAAAATCTTTTTTTGATGTGTGTACTTTTGGCTCAATGTTTTTGAAGTGTATTTGAAATAGCTGTTTTTGGCTAACCTACTTTTGCCCGGAATTGTGAGAAAGGAAATCAAGTCTTTCAGAGACATCGAACACGAAAATCTACATTTACTTTCCAAATGTGTAACGTTGTTCACTTACTGCATATCGTGATATCTGTTATCTGGAATCATTCTACGTTGTGCTAGAGAACGTTCCAAATATAAAGTAATTCTGCAAATGCTAATGTTGCTTTTTTTTTCTTTCTCTTTTAGACTGATTATCGCTACACGGTCTAACCGTTAAATATTCAGTGTTTTCACACTTATTTCAAGTTTAGACGCCTTGTTGATACATAGTAGACGTCCTGAAATCTGATGACTTGGTGCACCGGTAATGAAGGAATATTAGAGTTTAAGGTCCCGTCGACAGCGAGGTCATTAGAGACTGAGCACAAGCTTGGATTATGAACGAACGGAAAAGGAAATAAGTGTCCTTTTCAAAAGAAACCTCTCGGCATTCCTAGGAGCGATATCATCGACGTTTCAATCTAGAAACAAACAGGGCCGTCTTCTCAAAAGTTAGTATTTAATTGCCAGCAACTTTCTTTGACAATAGTTTTGGACTGACCCACCAATTGCACGGGAGCTTGCGGAAAAGTAACACATTTGAATTTCTTATGTGCAAACTCTTCCAGCTATTTAAATAAAGCAAACGTTATTAACATTTTACATTATTATTCTTATTCTTTAAGTCTACATAGCTGTCCGCAGCTCGTCGTCTATTTTATTTATTTTTATTTACATGTCAAGTTCCGTAGGACCAAATTGAGGAGCAAATTTCCAAGGTCATGGAACGTGTCAGTACATGAACTTACAACATAAAAATAATAACAGATAAAAATAAATGTTGAAAATCAGTCCATAAGTTTAAGCAAACGTTATCAGCAATACAATGAGAATCAGCTTAATTTTTCAAGGAACTCCTCGACAGAATAGAAGGAGTGACCCATGAGGAAACTCTTCAGTTTAGATTTGAAAGCGCGTGGATTACTGCTAAGATTTTTGAATTCGATTGGCAGCTTATTGAAAATGGATGCAGCAGTATACTGCACACCTTTTTGCACAAGAGTTAAGGAAGTGCGATCCAAATGGAGGTTTGATTTCTGCCGAGTATTAACTGAGTGAAAGCTGCTGATATTGGGAACAAGAAACGACAATAAGGAATATACATATTGAGAGGCCAATGTCAAAATACCCAGACTCGTGAAAAGAGGTCGACAAGAGGTTCGTGAACTCACACCACTTATTGCCCGAACCGCCCGTTTCTGAGCCAAAAATATCCTTCTAGAATGGGAAGAGTTACCCCAAAACATAATACCATACGACATAAGTAAATGAAAATAATCAAAGTTGACTAATTTACGTGTCGAAGTATTACTCACTTTCGATACCGTTCGAATAGTGAAAATGGCAAAATTAAGTCTTTGAAAAAGATCCTGAACGTGGGCTTTCCACGACAGCTTACTATCTATCTGAACACCTAGGAATTTGAACTGTTCAGTTTCACTAAACATATGCCCGTTCTGTGAGATTAAAACGTCAGGTTTTGTTGAATTGTGTGTTAGAAACTGTAAAAACTGAGTCTTACTGTGATTTAACGTCAGTTTATTTTCTACAAGCCATGAACTGAGGCATTCTACTGCACTACTTGAAATCGAGTCAATGTTGCACACAACATCCTTTACTACCAAGCAACTGGCTACCATTGCTGCCTCTGGATCACGGGGTCCCGGGTTCGACTTCCGGCCGGGTTGGGGATTTTCTCTGGCCGAGGTGTTTGTATTGTCTTCATCATTTCATCACCATCACCCTTTGTGAGAGTGACTAGATTGGATTGTGAAAAGAAAATGGACTGTGTAAAAACTGGAACTTTGTACAGGCGCTGATGACCGTGCAGTTGAGCGCCCCACGAACCTAACGTCATCATCATCATCATCTACATAGCTGCAGCCATATGCCGCTAGAGGGCACCGAATTGCAGCGTGCAACATGGCGGTGTGTAACGTTACTATGTCGGTGGTGAGAAACAGCGCGCTGTTATCGAATTCCGAATTCGAAGAGTTCGTCCACACGTGGACCACCCTCTCCTTCAGCATGATAATGCCAGACCGCACAAGAGCGCTGGAACATCTACTACAACAATCCGGTGCCTTGGGTTGACTGTCATCGATTATCCTCCATACAGCCCCGACTTGGCGCCATCCGATTTTCGTCTGTTTCCAAAACTTAAAGAGCACCTTCGAGAACTTCACTTTGACAGAGATGAGGAGGTGCAAGCAGAGGTGAAGCTGTGGCTCCGTCAACAAAGTCAAATGTACTGCAGTAACGGTATCAACAAACTGTCTCTCGTTGGGAGAAATGTGTTCGTCGCTAGGTTTACTATGTTGAGAAATAAATAGGACATAAAGAATAAAGATGTAGATGTTAATAATGTTTCTTTTATAGAAAAAGCTTTAAAGTTTTCGCATAAAAAACTCCGAGTGACTTTTCAGCACACTCTGGTAGTGTCAAACCTGAGTGCAATCTGTTTCACTCGTCGTCTTTGAATGGTACGTGGTACAACCATTTCCCCTGTCTTTTAACAGAGATTAAAGAATAACATAATTAATCACATTAAAATTAGTTTCTACACCGCTGTAGCGGCTGTATTAACATACGTAAACACGGCAGAGAGAAACCAAGGTGGTGCACCACCGTGTTAGGTTCTCACACTCTTGCAAATTACCCAAATTCGACACGATTCATAACAGACAGGCTGCATGATGTGAGAACGATGTTCACCCGTCGAAAATAATTATTTTCGATAAACACTCATAGGACACTGCAACACTGATTACGCCACTATGAATTTTCAGCAGTTGTGGCAGCACAAGCTGGTTCGCATGAAACAAAATTACCATAAATCCATGTCACTACAAGTAGCAGGCATTAGTCAGCACGAAAACAAAATGTTGTATACCGGCTTTAAACAGGCAGCAAGTGAAACTGGTTTGAAATTAAAAATAGAGATCACATCAGTATCTGCATTAATCTCGTGCTTTGCATAAAATGCGACTAAAGTGGTCACTTTTCACAGTTACGGCCTTCGATCCCGTGAGGAGTTACATCTGTAGCAAGTGGGAAATGCAAACGCTTAATTAAATTAGAACCAATTCTACGGCTGAGAGCTCTGTAACCAGAAGCGATGCCAGTTCAAGCGGACCACGGTCTGCTATTTGAGCTCTGTGACTGGTTAACCGTAGGAAGTCTATAAACATTTTGCGACAGCTATACTTATATTCGAGACTCAGCTGGTTTTGATGGCCACATGATCGTCATCAAATGGATCACATTGTTTAACAGTTACAACCGCTTTATTAATATTCATGTTTTTGGCTAGTGGAAAGCGATGCATGTGCTTGCTACTGTTGTATTTAAAGATCTGAGACAAAAAGTTATCGACATTCGGATGACTGTGTCGCTTCGAAAAGCATAGTGAATCGAATGAAAATCTGTCAGACACAAAATATTGATTTTTGTCGCATTAGATAAATATATGGTTGTTTACTTAATTTAAATTACCAAACGCTTAATTAATTATGGGCAAACAGTTATACTTCAGTCTTTACAGTTACTGTAGGCACGGGGCGCTAAATTTTTTGCAGCGAGCTTCTAAACTCGGCGTTGCAGTGACGGTAGCAGGAAAATAAATTGGAAACAACCAGTGCCTTAGCAATATAATTAATAATATTTTAGGGTGAATTTGTGAATAAACGTATATGTAAAGGTAGAAAAATTTTGATTTATAAGTGAAAAGCACAAAAATGTAGTAAAGTCCGCCGCTCGTGGTCTCGCGGTAGCGTTCTCGCTTCCCGAGCACGGAGTCCCGGGTTCGATTCCCGGCGGGGTCAGGGATTTTCACCTGCCTCGAGATGACTGGGTGTTTGTGTTGTCCTCATCATTTCATCATCATCCCGGAAAGTGGCGAAATTGGACTGAGCAAAGATTGGGTAATTGTACGGGCGCTGATAACCACGCAGTTGAGCGCCCCACAAACCAAACATCATCATCATCATCACAAAAATGTAGTTTTGTACAGTGTGCTTTAGAACAACTACATTTTCCTGCTTTTCATTTATAAATATGTTATAATACAAGTAGAAACAGAAAAATCACATAACATAATCAAATGTCGATATTATTTGTGGAATAACACATCTTTTAAAGCTACTGAATACTGAAATTGTCTACATGATATATATGTACCAGAATTTTTACCTTGTTTGTTTCTTTTGTTACAGGTGAGTTGAATAAACGAATTTTCTTCGTCTTCTCGATCAGGAAGAGAAAGATAAGTCCAAAAATCACTCAATTTGTAGGAGTAAAATAATGTACAACTGAGTTTAGAAACTTTCCTTTCTTTCACTCTCTCTCTCTCTCTCTCTCTCTCTCTCTCTATCTCTATCTCTATCTCTATCTCTTTCTCTTTCCCTTTCTTCCAGCGGAAGAATCCACAATATGTATTAGGAACGGAAACCGCTTGTACCCTAAATATTTTGATAATATTACGCAAAAGTAACTGAGCACACATGCTACAGTATTAAATACATCTTGAAAATAATTATGTATTTACATTGAAAACTAGTTTATTGTCCGAGTATCACTACTTCACCCACAAAGTTGTTACATAAAAAATTACAATGACTTGACTTTATACTGCGGAAGATAGATTCGTTAATGTCCAAAAGCATAACGAAAAAAACAGCGTTCATGCAGCTTTACACATGATAGTTTACTCGAAACGGATATTCAACACGTATTAAATAAATAACACGTTCGGAAATACTCATAGCCACAAATTGAGAGGCTGATTACTCCCAGAGATCACACGGCGATGTGGCTCGTCTTAATTTTTTCTCTCCTTTGTCACTTCTTCCCCCTCTTTCGACCCAATTTGCTACCTCATTACTATTATGAATGTGTAGGCAAAGCAGTGACTGACTGTACGCTACTGTTTGAGACCCGAAAAAGAATAAAGTTTGCTTAAGTCAGTTACATAGTCTTGTTATTATTATTATTATCATTATAATTATTGTCTCACAAAGTGTAGTTTCTAAGGTTGAAGATCTCTTCTTCAGTAATATAATTTATGGGCTTCAATAATTAGTACTGCTGTTCGTGTGTGCGGCGTTCAACTATCAATTATTTCATTGTGAGCGAGTTGTGACCAGTTAAGTAATACGGAAGTTCGTTTTCTGATACTTTCGGTGCCGCAATCGTACTGCAGATGACAACCTTAATAATTTTTATCACATGTGACAGTACATTTGGTCCTTCCATTAACCTGTGATCCACATGTTTGCTAAACATTAGATCGGACATACAATGTTCAGCAGCATCAGATTCAATGTTATTCCTTGTTTAAGTGACTGACTTATTTTTGTCCGCAGTAATACACCTCGATACAGATCCACACAACCTAGTATAGAAAAAACAGATACAACATTATTAACAGTAAATGCACTGTAATTTCCATATGATCCCTTACTACTTTATTTTTGTCATAACAGTAGATGAAACAATAGGAAACTACTTACTATATAAGAGTTGAAACAATTTTACCTCCAAATCTTACCTATTAGGTGGCTAACGTGCAGCTCTAAATAGAGATGTTAACGTTAATAGAGAAAAAGAATATTTTCTTTCTAGGAAAATAATTAATTGACTGCTGCAATTTATACTTCTACTTAAAAATGTATATTCTGAACCTTCACTTTTGTTAGTAGACTATAAGAGAATGGAAATAATTAATATGTAGTCATAATTGTGAAAATAATAGCATCATGTTTGAATTCCCTTAAATTAACTAAATCTTCTATTAAAATACCAAAAACACTCTGTACCTAGTCATCTCGCTGAAAACCAGCTAAAAATTAAAAGTAGAATCTCCAAAAGCACCAACATATATTCTATGAGAACACAACAAAAAATTGTACGACCGCTGAAGATGAGCATGTAGCCCGATAGCGGTCCAGCCCAAATAAAAATAAATAAGCAACCTTTTGAGACACACGTATATATATAAAATCATTCATCCACTTAATAAAGGCTGCGGAATACTGTAAATACGTAACGTCAAGACTGATGAAATGAAGTATTTAAAATGTGTAATGACTATTAAATGAATATTTTATAGACTAGTTACGAGTATTTGAGAGTTTAACACGTAGTTACGGACACAGCCTTTACAAATGTGTTTATGTGTATTATCGAATTCAGTACCCAAATGAAATTTTGCTTTATAAAGAAACAATTCAATTTATGGGTCAGTGCAATAATATTACGTGCCAAAATCAGTATTTAATGTAGCTGACACAGTTAAAGTCTGTGCATGTTGTAGCATGAATATGCGAATATGCATGTCACTGGAGAGCTACCTTCAAGATATCTTCAACCCAATTTCCCATTTTCAATTGCACTGATGAATATTCGAGTGTCATAACAAATACAACACTGAGCTTTACAACTTTCCCAATATCAAAGTGGCTTTTGTGGGAACCTTCCTTTCAGAGCTCATTGGGTTGTCTTGATACGCCCGGGTTCCCGGGTTCGATTCCCGGCGGGGCCATGGATTTTCTCTGCCTCGTGATGACTGGGTGTTGTGTGCCGTCCTTAAGTTAGTTAGGTTTAAGTAGTTCTAAGTTCTAGGGGACTGATGACCATAGATGTTAAGTCCCATAGTGCTCAGAGCCATTTGAACCATTTTTTTAGTTGTCTTGATAGCCACCAGTGTATCATGCCGTACAACATACGATTGACCAGCTAATGCACTCTAGAACACTGCATTCACCTCTGTAATTTCTGATACTACATGACATGATTGCTGTAGCTCAAGATCAAGTGAACTCATTGAAAAAGATGGTTGTTGCCAGTCTTGACCAAATTTTCTGCGGTGACGTGTAGCCTCTATGTTCTGTGTCATCGCTCTCCCACGTAAGGAAATAAGCGAATGCCAACGCTTTGTACGATGCAACCAACGCTGGCGAAATGTGCAGGCGCACGATGGCACGCTCACAGCATGTTTTCAACATTGTTCCAACAATCAAGGTTGATTGTTGCTACTCTTATCTCTGTAGTCTTTCGCAAACGTGCTACTGACGTGTTACCCCATGCTCAAATCAACTTTCGTGGTCCACTGCTAGGTTTACGAGTCATCCTGTTGCCACCATCCCGTATCTCGTGCAAAAATACGTTGTAGTAGTCTGAGTCACAAATGGGCCACAATTTCATGAGGCCATAAACCAAATTCGAGAAAGGCTTGTAACCCCTTCCTAATCGGCCTACTGGATTGTGATATAATTGACAGTGATGCATAACGAAATTTTACAGTGAGTAAGGCTCTCGTTACCGAAGCAAAATAATACCGGTTGGTTGGAGAAAAATGTACAACAGACCCTTCTGAAGGAAGAATCTATTCTAAACCTAATCCAAATACTGATGATAATTTTGAAGTGGGTGGAATATACTGCAATCGCTCACAAACCACACAGGGGGGAAAACGGTACCACGTAATATTTACAACAAAAATTACTTATAATACAAATAAAACACTGATAAGCTAAAAAGGGGATAATTAAACGGTCGCCAGCTCATTAAGGCAACAAATCACCAGAATCTTAAGAAAGGTAATGGCAAAGCAATGGTTCAAATGGCTCTGAGCACTATGGGACTTAACATCTGAGGTCATCAGTCTCCTAGAACTTAGAACTACTTAAACCTAACTAACCTAAGGACATCACACACATCCATGCCCGAGGCAGGAATCGAATCTGCGACCGTAGCAGTCGCGCGGCTCCAGACTGTAGCGCCTAGAAACGCTCAGCCACTCTGGCCGGCTATGGCAAAGCAATTTAAGCAAAAAACCACTGGCGTGGCTACAGAAGATTGTCACGCTTTTCCACAGCAAAACAGTTCACGAAAAATTAAATGAATGAATCAGAAAGCACTGAGTTTGCAGTTACTTGTTCTGAAATACTAAATTTGGAACGTACAGTTAAATGGAATTACTGGTTAAATAAATGTAATTAAAACTTTGTTATGTAAAAAAAATACTTTCAGTGACATCAGTGTAACATAATGGACAATTTAGAAAAGGGCAAGTAATTTCCTTTTGATCATTGAAAGGTTGAATTGAATTCCCTTTCAGCAAATGAGCAACTGATTTTACTGTTAATATAACAACAGTAAAATACATACTAAGCCAGCAGAAGTCTCTTGCTAAGACAAATACAGAATAAATGAAATGCAGCACTCTTAATCTGTGCTGTATCTTTAGTTATTAGTTTTGCCAGTGTAATTTTACGTTACTTTAAGTGAATGATGTTAATACTCAGAACTGCAGGTTAGTTAAGCCTCGGTTTGCAATACGAGAATGAACAGTACAAGAGCAGAAAATTTAGACTGAAACCGGTCATTAGCAAACACACAAAATTGTTAATAAATACTTAATCAGTTCCCATAATTTTACGACAGTCGTTGATTGCGTAGAAAGGAAAGGGACCCCGCTTGGTAATAATGGCAAAGGACAATGACAACACAGGTGTCCTACAAGTTTCAATTATTGCAGGTTGTTATTCAAGTTAGTGAAATACACTCCTGGCAATGGAAAAAAGAACACATTGACACCAGTGTGTCAGACCCACCATACTTGCTCCGGACATTGCGAGAGGGCTGTACAAGGAATGATCACACGCACGGCACAGC
Source organism: Schistocerca cancellata (assembly GCF_023864275.1). Lineage (NCBI taxonomy): Eukaryota > Metazoa > Arthropoda > Insecta > Orthoptera > Acrididae > Schistocerca > Schistocerca cancellata. Next base: position 815,050,642 of record NC_064629.1, on the reverse strand, counting down.
GGACACACCAGGAACCGCGGTGTTGGCCGTCGAATGGCGCTAGCTGCGCAGCATTTGTGCACCGCCGCCGTCAGTGTCAGCCAGTTTGCCGTGGCATACGGAGCTCCATCGCAGTCTTTAACACTGGTAGCATGCCGCGACAGCGTGGACGTGAACCGTATGTGCAGTTGACGGACTTTGAGCGAGGGCGTATAGTGGGCATGCGGGAGGCCGGGTGGACGTACCGCCGAATTGCTCAACACGTGGGGCGTGAGGTCTCCACAGTACATCGATGTTGTCGCCAGTGGTCGGCGGAAGGTGCACGTGCCCGTCGACCTGGGACCGGACCGCAGCGACGCACGGATGCACGCCAACACCGTAGGATCCTACGCAGTGCCGTAGGGGACCGCACCGCCACTTCCCAGCAAATTAGGGACACTGTTGCTCCTGGGGTATCGGCGAGGACCATTCGCAACCGTCTCCATGAAGCTGGGCTACGGTCCCGCACACCGTTAGGCCGTCTTCCGCTCACGCCCCAACATCGTGCAGCCCGCCTCCAGTGGTGTCGCGACAGGCGTGAATGGAGGGACGAATGGAGACGTGTCGTCTTCAGCGATGAGAGTCGCTTCTGCCTTGGTGCCAATGATGGTCGTATGCGTGTTTGGCGCCGTGCAGGTGAGCGCCACAATCAGGACTGCATACGACCGAGGCACACAGGGCCAACACCCGGCATCATGGTGTGGGGAGCGATCTCCTACACTGGCCGTACACCACTGGTGATCGTCGAGGGGACACTGAATAGTGCACGGTACATCCAAACCGTCATCGATCCCATCGTTCTACCATTCCTAGACCGGCAGGGGAACTTGCTGTTCCAACAGGACAATGCACGTCCGCATGTATCCCGTGCCACCCAACGTGCTCTAGAAGGTGTAAGTTAACTACCCTGGCCAGCAAGATCTCCGGATCTGTCCCCCATTGAGTATGTTTGGGACTGGATGAAGCGTCGTCTCACGCGGTCTGCACGTCCAGCACGAACGCTGGTCCAACTGAGGCGCCAGGTGGAAATGGCATGGCAAGCCGTTCCACAGGACTACATCCAGCATCTCTACGATCGTCTCCATGGGAGAATAGCAGCCTGCATTGCTGCGAAAGGTGGATATACACTGTACTAGTGCCGACATTGTGCATGCTCTGTTGCCTGTGTCTATGTGCCTGTGGTTCTGCCAGTGTGATCATGTGATGTATCTGACCCCAGGAATGTGTCAATAAAGTTTCCCCTTCCTGGGACAATGAATTCACGGTGTTCTTATTTCAATTTCCAGGAGTGTACATGCCTCTAGGTAACGCCTGTATAAGTTTATAATTTTTCACTTAACAGTCTTACGATGTTGTGGCTGTGCGGATGACGAAGAACGTAGCCGACGACAATGCTGAGCTGTCGCTATTGCTGCTGGTTGGGAACCTCGATTCGTGTCCAGAGCCACGGATAATTATGGGACAGGCACTAGTTAGAATTTTAGCTTCCCGGCCTGTCCAGTCCTACCACGCTCTCATTACTCGCGGGTTAACGACTTTGGTGTGCATACAGTAGCGCGATCATAACTGCAGACTGCGTCTGGGGGAGCTCCTAACAAACACTTCCGCACTCTTTCATGACTCAGTCTGTTTTGCCTCCTCTCTGCTCGCAACGTGACAGGACTCTACATACGCAAAAATAGACAACGGCACTGCTACTGTCATTTCGTCGTTGCTGTCGATACATTTAAATAAAGTTCCCTTGGCTATTACCCAGCAATTTACAATCTTCTCATTATAAATACAGTCAATTATACACAGTCAGAAATAAATACACTATTACATCGAATATGTATTAAATATAGTTGCTGTACTAAAGCTTAAAGATTCAGAATCACAAGTACAGTACAAGTTACCAACGGATATTAAACGGCGAAAAATTTTGGATAGTGCAGAAGGTATTTTACCTGCATTTTCGGTGTTAAGGCAGACTCGTTGTAACAACGTAACTTTCTGACATTGCGCAGGGTGGTATCAGTGGGGTATAATTATCTCTCATGGAACGCTATCGATAAAGTGTTTAAATCGTTTCGTTTTCCTGATTTATTAATTCATCCCTCACTATACTGCAAGGAAACAATCTCTAAGCTGTAAGTATTATGGTTAGCCTTCAGCTTACAAACTTTAAAAATATAAAATAGGTAATATTTTCAGAATTAAAAATACCGGTAGTGAAGTAAAAAGCATTAAAATACAATAAAGTTCGTGTGTGATTCTTGAATATTCGATGATGGCTTTTCGTTCGCGAGGTTGCTCGATTATAACGCCTCTGCTTTTGAACTCATGCTCTTGGTTGAAACTGAACGCATCAGTGGATAATCGTCAGTTCGCGGCATACTTTCCTGCTTGTTTGATGAGACAGCGGATGATATATCAATATGAAGATTACAGGAGATTAATGCTGCTGAGAGCAGCGGGAAGTTTGCAACGGGAGAGATTGGTATGGATGGAAGAGGGTTGCAATGTGGTGCTATAATCGTGTTTCTTTCAAGGAGACCATGATTATGAAAAGTGCTGTATGTTCGTACGCATTTCTGGATCAAGACGTGGGAGTCCATTAAAATTACCTTGGAATTAAATTAGAAGAACGTGGACCTGTAGGGAAGATATTGTGCAAGAAGGTAATATAATCAATTAACAATTACGCCCAAAAGAGATGTACAAGAGACGTTTCTTAGCCCAAACGTGTGCTATTTTATGTTTTTTGTGTCTTATACACTTGTCATAACTTCCTTTAAGTGTCATGTTATCATGCCTCCATACCGGTATTGCAGTTTCCATAGATTATCGGAGCAATAAGGGTTGTATACCTCTATCTGCAAGAGAAAAAACCCTGACTTTGTTGCGCGAAAATAAACTTTCAGCGACAGAACGTAAGTCACCGGAGTTTGATAGACTAGGAGAAATGGCGTTGTACAAAGTCTCACACGTAAGATTGGTTCGAATGGCTCTAAGCACTATGGGACTTAACTGCTGTGGTCATCAGACCCCTAGAACTTAGAACTACTTAAACCTAAATAACCTAAGAACATTACACACATCCATGCCCGAGGCAGGATTCGAACCTGCTACCGTAGCGGTCGCGAGGTTCCAGACTGTAGCGCCTAGACCGCTACGGTCGCAGGTTCGAATCGTGCCTTGGGCATGGATGTGTGTGATGTCCTTAGGTTAGTTAGGTTTAAGTAGTTCTTACTTCTAGGGGACTGATTCACCTCCGGTGTTAAGTCCCATAGTGCTCATAGCCATTTGAACCATTTTTTTCCAGTGACGGTATCAATAAATTGATCTCTCGTTGGGTGAAATGCGTTCGTCGTCAGGGTGACTATGTTGAGAAATAACTATGTAGACATGAAGTATAAAGATGTAAATTGTTAGTAAAGTTTATTTTATTTAAAAAACCAAGAGTTTTCACATAAAAAATTCAGAGACATTACATTTCAGCACGCCCCCGTGCTAGCAGTGTTATACTGTATTTCTTTAGCTCACTGCACCTCACGATAAACGTTGCACTTCTTCCAGCACATTGAATACATATTGTACCAAAATCAGGAATTAGTTTGATTAACAGATATTCGTTCCGTGTTTAAAGTCTACAGATTTCTGTGGTCATAAAATATCCTGTTGCAGTTAACTAAAGCTGGGATGTATATTAATTATAAATGTAAAAACATCTCTGAAAGTAAATTCCTTTCCATCGAATTTTGAATGTATTTACATCAGAGATTTAATTATGATTTATCCAGATCACAAAGTTTTTTACAGTAAATTCTTGTGTTCAAAAAATATTGAAATTAAAAAAAATTAACCTTTAATAAACATTTCTGGTACAGCAATAGAGTTTTGCTCTGGTGATTATGTACTTGCTGGAGCTAGCTTACTTTTTATGTTGGAAAATTCTCGAAGTTTCACTGCAGTTGTATTGTGACGTCTCCAGGATAATGAATTCCGGCAGGTAATTTACGTAGATTGATATCAGACATATGATAGTTAACTGGCAGTTGATAGACTGTTCTCGCCGAGATATAAGATTAATCTGCTGTTATTTGACGAGCATCAATGAGTCTGTGTGCTCGAATTTCTTATCTACTACAACAAAACTGTTAAGTCATTTTTACGTTACTTCAATGCCATTATGCGTTTCGAAGTTTTGGACCTTAATTTTCAGACAGCTTGTATTGTTAGGTCATGTGTAGTGTTTTAGTAACGAACGAATTTTTTCATTCAGGCCCTGCCTAGTTCTTCACTAATACTGTCTCGTTTGTTCTCGGATTCTTGCGTTTTTGTCAGTTTCTAACACTAATGAAAACTATTCGCACAACATATTGAAATCATATAGTGCTATAATATAAATGCTACTGGTAGCAATTAATAATGACATAAAAAAAGCACTCCGTCTTCAGGCCACGAGTGGCCCACCGGGGCCATCCGACCGCCGTGTCGTCCTCAGAGGAGGATGCGGACTGGAGGGGCGTGGGTTCAGCACACCGCTCTCCCGGTCGTTATGATGATATTGTTGACCGAAGTCGCTACTGTTCGGTCGAGTAGCTCCTCAATTGGCATCTCGAGGCTGAGTGCACCCCTAAAAATGGCAACAGCGCATGGCGGCTGGATGGTCACCCATCCAAGAGCCGGCCACGCCCAACAGCGCTTAACTTCGGTGATCTCACGGGAACACACATCCACTGCGGCAAGGCCGTTGCCTAATAATGACATAATATGAAATTTATTTTTCGATGCGTGATCTCTTAGCCCTTGAACAAGTAACTCATAACTAAATAAAATTACGTGAGCCAAAATGTCAAAATTTGTGGGCAATAAGGCTTTAACGTCAGTGTCATAAAAACAGACACTAATGGGAGAACGTTTTCCGCACTTTCGAGATTTTTATCATACAAATCAGCTAAAGTAACTCCTAGGGAAGGTCGCCCAAATGTTACTTCAAATACACAACTGAGATGGGGTGGAATTGGCAACGATTGGAGCGAAGCCGTTTCTGCACAGCTTCCAGGTACACAAAATTTCAGATTATAGAAAGATCGGTGAGCATTGCGAGGGCGGTAACATTCAGACTAAGAACAAAATAATGACATACCACGAAAGAATTATCGGAATGGGACAGAAATCGGTACATGTGATGTTAATGTACAGACAAACAGGTTGGTATTCCACAGCTGCCCGGAGTGTCTCCAGACAAGTCTTCAGTCTGTAATCTCATTGACTAGAGTAGAATTGTCTTCAGTGATGAGTCCCGCTACAAAATGAGCCCTGATGACCAGCGAAGAAGTATCTGGACAAGCCAATGACAGTGGTGGGTTACCAAACTGAATGTCGCTCGCCATGGGCCCGACAAACCAGGAGTAATGATCTGGGGTGCCATTTCTTTTCATAACAAGACCCCTTTGTTTGTCATCCGCGGCACGCTTAAAGCATTCTGGGCTTACATTTCAGCAGGATAATGCCCGGCCACGCAGGGCGAGTGTTTCTGCTGCTTGTCTCCGTGCTTACCAAACCATACCTCGGCCAGCAAGGTCGCCGGATCTCTCTCCATTTGAGAACGTTTCGAGCATTCAGGGTAGGGCCCTCCAACCAGCTCGGGACTTCGACGATCATTGGACAGAATGTGGGACGATATCTCTCAGGAGAATATCCAGTAACTCTATCAATCAATTAATTCCAAGCCGAATAATGCTTGCATCAGGGCCAGAGATGGACCAATGCGTAGCTGACTTGTTCAATTTGTGATGCTATTTCTCTTGAATAAATCAACAAATTTTTGTGTAATTTTAATCATTTGTTTGTCTGTACATGTACGAGGGTCATTCCAAAAGAAATGCACACTATTTTTGTAAAAATACAGTTTTCATTCTGCATGTGTGAAAGTTTTACAGTGGGTAGATTTCCGCTTGTTTTCAAACTTAGTTCAGCCTGTTCCCGTGAGCGGCGCCATCACAGCATGTCTTCAAAATGGCTGATACACTTGACGTTCGTCAGAAGCAACGTGCTGTCATAGAATTCCTGTGCTGTGAAAAACGAGACAGTGGGAAAGATCCACAAGAGGTTGAAAAAGGTGTATGGAGATGCTGTTGTCGATCGCAGTACAGTTAGTCGGTGGGCAAGCAGGTTACGTGTTGAAAGCGGGCATGGCAATAGTGAGGATTGTCCTCGCAGTGGCAGGCCTCGTACTGCACACACCCCAAACAATGTGCAGAGAGTTAACGAATTGGTGACTGCTGACAGACGCATCACAGTGAACGAACTGTCACACTACGTTGGGATAGGTGAAGGAAGTGTTTGCAGAATACTGAAAGTGTTGGCGTTAAAAAAGGTTTGTGCCAGGTGGGTTCCCAGGATGTTGAAAATGGCTCACAAAGAAACAGGAAAAACGGTATGCAGCGATCTTTTGGAACAGTACGAGAATGGTGGAGATGAATTTCTTGGAAGAATTGTGGCAGGTGATGAAACATGGCTCCATCATTTTTCACCAGAGACGAAGAGGCAATCAATGGAGTGTCATCATGCAAATTCACCAAAAAAAATTTCAAAACCACACCTTCTGCTGGAAAAGTTATGGCTACGGTGTTTTTCGATTCCGAAGGACTCTTGCCTGTGGACATCATGCCAAGTGGAACCACCATAAATTCTGATGCATATGTGACGACACTGAAGAAACTTCAAGCTCGACTGAGTCGTGTTCGACCATATCGGCAAAAGCAGGGTGTTTTGATGTTGCACGACAATGTACGGCCACATGTCAGTCAAAAAAGCGACCACAAAACTCGGATGGACAACACTGAAACACCCACCTTACAGTCCTGACCTGGCTCCGTGTGACTATCATCTCTTTGGGAAACTGATAGACTCTCTTCGTGGAACAAGGTTTGAAGATGATGACTCCCTTGTTGCACGCTGCCAAACAGTGGCTCCAACAGGTTGGTCCAGAATTTTACCGTGCGTTTATATAGGCGCTGGCTCCAAGATGGCGTAAGGCAGTTGAGAGGGATGTAAATTATGTGGAGAAATGAACATATTGTTCCTAAAGGATGTATCTACACACTGTAAAACTTTCAAACATGTAGAATAAAAGATGGATTTTAAAAAAATAGTGTGCATTTCGTTTGGAGTGACCCTCGTACGTCACATGTACCGATTTCCGTCTCATTCAGGTAATTCCTTCGTGGTGTGTCTTTACTTTTTATTGTCTTAGAGTGTATTTACTGGAAGGTAACATGCGAAGTGATTTACTGATATCGGAAGGTAAATAACGACATTTCTTAAGTGGTTGTGGAATGAACGAACCGTTTTGTGCTGATGCTGGAGTGAGAAAAAGTTATGGTATTTTCTACAGCTGTGAAATTGCTTCAGAGTGCCATGGAATATGCGTAACAGCTACTGCTGTGAAGGAGATACCGCTGCGAGGGCATTGTCCCGAGGCTAAAACTGTCACAAAGGACTGCGGCGTTGGATTCTTGTCGGTAATTACTAAACGCGAGGGCTTCGGGGAATGGTTGCTTCCTTCCTTCGCCTGCGATCAGAAGCTTGGAATATTTTATCGTCTGCAGCTGACTTCAGTGATGAAAATTGACCATTTAAAATGCTACAGGAAAAGAAACTCAAGTACGTGCGCTGTCGGTACGAGTAATTGTAGAAAGCTCGTTTGATGTGTTATGTTATGATTGTTGAAGTTAACACACAAATAATGGTAAACGAATGCATCACTTGCAAGTCTTTCGGAATACTCATATATTTTCCTCAATGAATTTTTCTGGAGGCTGTTTTCCACGAATGTTATTTGGAGAAAGGAAGAAGATTGTGTTTAACACCCCGTAGACATCGCGGTCATTAGACACGGAGTACAAGCTCGGATGGTGTCAAAGATGGGGAAGGAAATCGGCCGTGCCCTTTCAAAGGAACCATCCCGTCATCTGACCCATAGCAATTTAGGGAAATCACGGGAAACCTAAATCAGGATGGCCGGACGCTAGTCTGAACCGTCGTCCCCCAGAATGCGAGTCCAGTGTGCTAACCACGGAATGTTATTTGAGCAAGCTGCCCCAGTAGCTGCGTATCTGTCGTTTTCCATCAACTATGAAGGCTACGCCATTTTATTTCCTCAAAGAGAAGACGTCACTTGAGGTTTAAGTTAAATCATTGTACAGTTCTGTGGCTGGATTTTGTACCTTCTGGAGAACGTTTACGAAGAGAAATAAATGCATGACATGGGTGTTATTATAACATAACAGCCCTTTAGGTACATAAAAAATGAGTAGTATAAGTGGAAGATTCATTTGAATCACTTACATTCAGATTCAAAAAGCGAAATACATGCCCTGCATCCATAAACCTCATTTGATTTGAGATGTACACCGAAGAGTGATGCCATTTTCTGAGTGACATTCATGAAGATATAATTATGTCCATATGCATCAGTGGCATCAGCATCTTATTTCCACACATTTCGTTAAACAAAAACTGTCAAGGGAGTAGTTAAACATTTTGGCAGACATGGGTATATAACGTTTATTCATCACGAAGTTATTTTGATCATGGCGTGGTTCACCCTGCACATACACATCGTTCTTTAAGCTTGCGATATTACACATCAACCTCACGCGATGTAAGACACATTTAACATAATCATTTACAAGGTATGGAGTCGCCTCATGATATACAAAAACGGTTACCGGAATTTTTTAGCAACTTAAGCCCATCTACATCCGTAATTCTATTATTTTAATTCTCAGAATATACTTTGAGGAGGTATTCTGCGAACTCAGTCATAATCTATTCTTTCCCATTCGTAAGATTACACGTCTTTACTGAAAGGCTTTTCAGGAAAATGAGTGTTTTCGACCCAAGAGCAAACAACACTAGTAAGTACCGCTTTGCTGTACCAGAAATTCACATTGAAGTGAAGGCAAGTGTTTTTCTTTTTTTTTTTCATTGCTAGGTTGTCGCGGATGGGAATATTTGGAATTTTTTCTATATTACATGCCTTCTATCCATTATTCACTCAGACTTAAGTTGCTTTCTTTAGCACTTCCCAGTCAGTTAGTTATGAGTCCGTGACCGAAGAGAATAACAGAGGTGTTTGCATTCATTCCTCCCCCCCCTCCCCCCCAGTAAAGAGGCACACACTGGATCAGCATTCAGGAGACATATGGTTTGGATAATAGATTCCCATTATGGGAATATCGACCCTCATGGCCCCATGTCATACTTTTTTGATTTTTCCAAGCTTCCCTTAAATCACACAGAATGAATACAATGATACTCAGTATTTAAACCATTTGAACTACTAGTGAAAACATTTTCTGTTCAAGAATAATGTCTCGAACATTTTCTCCATAAGATGTATTTACGTCGACGTCTTTCGCAGTTCTTACCAAAATGTCACTGTCTAGTTTCACAGTCCACAAGCCAAAGTTCGGTGCCTAATGGAGGGCTCTTCTGGTACCACTATATTTTCCAGCCTTTCTTTTCCCAATCGCTAAGAGTGCGGGTGAAGAATGTCGGTAAGCCTTAGTATGGAGTCAAATTTCTCTGATTTTTCCTTCCGTCATAGTTACTTTTAGAGATATACATGGAAGGAAATAATATACTGCCCGACTCTGCTTGGCATATGCGTTCTTGCAGTTTTAACAGTAAACCGTTTTGTGATTCGCAACGCCTCGCTTGTAGCATCTGTGAACGTAGTCTGGAAAGCATTTCCACGACACTATCGCGCAGTAACTAACACATAACGAAATGCGCCATTTTTCTTTGGGCCTTATTTATTAATCCTAACTAGTAAGGGTACCACACTGAAGAGCATATTCAAAGATCATTCGAAACAATGTTTCACTATTTACCTCTTTATGGGTGAATTACATTTCCTTAGTTTGATTTTAATGAATCTTAGGCTGGGATCTGCTTATCATGCAACTAGTTTCATGTGGTTTTGTCATTTCAGATCTCTCCGTACGACTGCTTCCAAATATTTTACGCTTATTACTGTTTCTAGTGATTTATCGATAATAGCGCATTCACAGGAAAGAACATTTCCGTTCATTTACTCGCAATGATTTACGTTTACTTCTGTCGACAGTTAACTCTCTGTTGCAGAACCAAGCCTCGATTTTCTGCCGCTATTCCTGCATTTCGCTACAGTTTTCTGGCATTGCGACTTTTCTACTCATATACTCGAGAGCAGCTTCAGTGAACAGCCCCACGAAGTTGTAGAATGAAGGCTTTCACGACCGGGTGACATGGCTGTTGATATACTTTCCGGGATGTGAGGTCGTGGTCCAAGACCGTTTCTGCTCCTTACGTTTCGTCCAGAACTGCGCTGCACTTCCTCAGAGGCGCTGCTCCGAGTCGGCAAGACTCAGCGGAGCAGCGCCTCTAAGGAAGTCCAGCGCAGTTCTGGACGAAAGGTAAGGAGCAGAAAAGTTCTTGGACCACGACCTCACATCCCGGAAAGTATATCAACAGCCAAGCCCCACGAAGTCCCCGCCTCCATTCAGCAGGTTACGCACTTTATAATGTTACATATTGTTTACTATCAAAATGTTCGTAGATGTACAGAGAGTATACAGGGTGTTACAAAAAGATACGGCCAAACTTTCAGGAAACATTCCTCACACACAAAGAAAGAAAATATTTTATGTGGACATGTGTCCGGAAACGCTTACATTCCATGTTAGAGCTCATTTTATTACTTCTCTTCAAATCATATTAATCATGGAATGGAAACACACAGCAACAGAACATACCAACGTGACCTCAAACACTTTGTTACAGGAAATGTTCAAAATGTCCTCCGTTAGCGAGGATACATGCATCCACCCTCCGTCGGATGGAATCCCTGATGCGCTGATGCAGCCCTGGAGAATGGCGTATTGTATCACAGCCGTCCACAATACGAGCACGAAGAGTCTCTACATTTGGTACCGGGGTTGCGTAGACAAGAGCTTTCAAATGCCCCCATAAATGAAAGTCAAGAGAGTTGATGTAACGTGGAGGCCATGAAATTGGCCCGCCTCTACCAATCCATCGGTCACCGAATCTGTTGTTGAGAAGCGTACGAACACTTCGACTGAAATGTGCAGGAGCTCCATCGTGCATGAACCACATGTTGTGTCGTACTTGTAAAGGCACATGTTCTAGCAGCACAGGTAGAGTATCCCGTATGAAATCATGATAACGTGCTCCATTGAGCGTAGGTGGAAGAACACGGGGCCCAATCAAGACATCACCAACAATGTCTGCCCAAACGTTCACAGAAAATCTGTGTTGATGTCGTGATTGCACAATTGCGTGCGAATTCTCGTCAGCCCACACATGTTGATTGTGAAAATTTACATTGTTGGATGAACCATTCGAAGAAGTGTACCCGTGGAGGCCAATCAGCTGCCGATAGTGCCTGCGCACGCTGTACATGGTACGGAAATAACTGGTTCTCCCATAGCACTCTCCATACTGTGACATGGTCAACGTTACCTTGTACAGCAGCAACTTCTCTGACGCTGACATTAGGGTTATCGTCAACTGCACGAAGAATTGCCTCGTCCATTGCAGGTGTCCTCGTCGTTCTAGGTCTTCCCCAGTCGCGAGTCATAGGCTGAAATGTTCCGTGCTCCCTAAGACGCCGATCAATTGCTTCGAACGCCTTCCTGTCGGGACACCTTCGTTCTGGAAATCTGTCTCGATACAAACGTACCGCGCCACGGCTATTGCCCCGTGCTAATCCATACATGAAATGGGCGTCTGCCAACTCCGCATTTGTAAACATTGCACTGACTGCAAAACCACGTTCGTGATGAACACTAACCTGTTGATGCCACGTACTGATGTGCTTGATGCTAGTACTGTAGAGCAACGAGTCACATGTCAACACAAGCACCGAAGTCAACATTACCTCTCTTCAATTGGGCCAACTGGCGGTGAATCGAGGAAGTACAGTACATACTGACGAAACTAAAATGAGCTCTAACATGGAAATTAAGCGTTTCCGGACACATGTCCACATAACATCTTTTCTTTATTTGTGTGTGAGGAATGTTTCCTGAAAGTTTGGCCGTACCTTTTTGTAACACCCTGTATATCCTACGTTGAACTAACTATTTTAGTGTTGTGAACGTTTACATAATTTCATAAGGACAGGCACATTATATTAGCATATAAACATTACTTGTTTTTCTATGGCTGTCTGTTTGTCTAGGGTGGCGGTTCCTGTTTATGCTCTCCAATTAATAGGTCTAAGGTTTTTTGTTTCAGTAAAAGTCACTGGAATATTGTTGCTTTTTGACGTCATCAGTATTTATTCATATATTGGTGACACATTCTACGACACTACTTGTTAATTTAATGCCTGTGCAATATTTCAGCACAATACGAAGAACTTGATAGTTACAGTGACCAATCTCGACAACAGTTGAACTGTTATGTCTCGCCTGGCGCCTAAAATTTCAATAAGTATAACGTATATAGCTTCCACATCCTCCTAGAACTCGATTAAATCCAAATGAATTTTATAATGACTGCCTTAATTGAAATTACTTTTCAGGTATGATTTACATAACGTTTTCTGGAAATAATTATTTACATAAAGATTTATGCTCTCAATAATTAATAACGATGATTGCAAATTTTGACAATACAAAAACTGTCAGCTTCTTCTCTTTGTATAACTGTCGATTGACTTATCGATACTAAAACTAGAAAAATTAAAAATGAAAACACAAATTTTGTTTGCATAAAAACTAAAGCATAATAATATTCATTTCAAGATAAACAGTTCTTGACTCATTTGAGCTAACAGTTGTGATTACTAACTTTCATGGTTGAGGTCGATGTTGTTAAATGGATCGTTATGAAAAATTAAATTATGTTATCAGAAAAATAATATTTTCGGGATAAAATACATGTAAAATTATCTTTATATGTGGAATATACTCATATAATTTAAGTATAAAAATTGACTCAAGTCAGGCCGAAAATTATACGGAATCGAACATTTCAATTAAATATGAAAATTCTGAGGAGGCGAGATTCATTATAACTTTCTGACCAGAGTATGCGGACACCCCTATGTAATGCCGAAATGACGACTATATGGCACTAGAGGCAGTCTGTCAGTGAAAAAAGAGGCGGGGAATATTGTGTTGCCAGTAGAGAAGTAGTTGTGGAAGAATGGACCGATAAGGTGAGCTTAGTGATTTCTAACGTGGAATAGTCATTGGATGCCAACTGAGTAACAAATCCATCAGAGACATATCAGCCTTTCTAAGGTTGCCCACGTCTGCCTTTGATAATGTGACTGCGAAGTGGGAACACGAATGGACAACCACAATTAAAACAAAACCGGGAAGATCTCATGTGCTCACGAAGATGGACCGTCGGGAATTGCGAAGGATAGGTGTCTTAAATCGCATGAAATCACTGGAGCGAATCACCCGTGAATTCGAAAGTGCTTAAGGCGCTCTAGCTAGCACAGCGACTGTGTGAAGGAAGTTATAAAGAGGGGGGTACAATGGTCGAGCAATTCCTCATAAGCTACACATTTCTGTTGTCAGTGCAAAGCGACGCTTAAGGTGGTGTAAAGAGAGAGGCCACTACACGGAGGATCACTGGAAATGAATGATTTGGAATGATGAATCACGCTGTACCCTGTGGCTGTCCGATGGGAGAGTTTGAATTTGGCGGATGCCTTGAGAAAGTTTCCTGCCATCGTTTGTAGTGCCAACGATGAAGTACGGAGGAGGTGCCATTGCAGTATGGGTTTTTTGTTCACTGGATACAGTGAGACCCGCTTATCGTGCTTAAAAAGCGCTAGATGCGGAAGGATATGAACATATTTCATAGCATTGTGTACGGAGTATAATAAAGGAACAGTTCGTAGAAGATGACTGCTTGTATCAGAACGACAACGCAGCCTGTCATAAAGCAGCATCTGTGTGGCAATGCTCTGTTGACAGTATAATTCCTGAAATGGACGTGCCTGCCATAGTCCCAACTGAACCCAATGGACGTTTTTGGAACGAGTTACAACAGCGACTACGCTCTAGTAGCCCAGTAGGGTTAAACCTAAAAATTAGACAAATCGGAAATAATTGCTACAAAAGATTTTATTGTTTTAATGGCTTCATTTGTGGCCCTGTATGACTATCCTAGGTTTTCCCCCTCAGCGGAGTTGTGGAAAAGTGGTGGGAGGCAAAAATGTACCCGAAAAAGGGGTATTTTTTCGGTTTTGTGATTATATCTCGTAAATGACTCACAATATCGAAAACATATTACAATTAAAAATTGTAGGGCATGAAATTCTGCATTGAATGAGACCATCCGCACATTTTTTGGACTACCCGTCTCCATACTAGTGCTCTTAAAAATTGGACCAATTTTACATGTTCATGAAAAATTTTCGTTTTAACCTCGGTTTCTTGGTAATATCGTTAAAACTAACCCATCTATCAATAAAGTGGTTCATATAAACGATATAGACGAATAAATTCTGCGTCTGATGAGACCAAAAGTGAAATGGACCACCCGTTTCTGTACGGCTAAGTTTGTACTTTCATTGTTATGGATGTAAGGTACTTCACATTTACCAATGTAGGTCTCTAGATCAGTTTTATGCAGAGAACTCAAAAATAACATTATTATGAGTAGGGATTGAAAAAAAACTGTTCAAAGTCAGGGGTAAATTCTGTGACAAGAAATTTAAGGTCAACTTTGGCAATCGCTTATTAAACGGCAAAGCCTTTTTGCACCTTGTTACTCTGCCTTTGTGTATATGTTCTGCCTGGCAAGTCAGTATAACAATGACAAAAGTAATTCCTAAGGTAATCGTCCAGAAAGTTACCTTCAGAAAATCAGAACACTGCATTTGACCAAATTTGGAGGCAAATATATTTATGTAGGTCACCTCTGATTTTAATTTAAAATGCACCATTTGGAAGAGCAGCTTTTGCTTTACTACAATATTGTGCATAATGTGAGTCTGCAGTTTCCAGGCGCTTGAGGTATCACAGGAACATGAGATGGTTGTGGTTCTTGGTGAGGATACAGAGCTTCTCATCATGCTCAATGCCCTAGCCACACTATCAGCAGTTTTTGCCCTGGCAAATGAACTGCCTGTAGAATTCTGTGTGTTAGAAAGTGCAAAATCCAGCCTTTGAGATGATACACTACTCCTTATGCTAATACTTTAACGGTAGTTGAATGCCATTAACTAGCCTTCTGTTTCTTATGGACGAACAGAGACAGTAGAAACAACAAGTTTTTTTGCGTGGCCATCCTCCGCAGCAAGCGGTTTTATTTACAAAACAAGTATTAGAGAGAGTTAAATTTCACAAAATCGTTGTTTGCGGATCTCATGATGACTCCTGCAGAATAATGTTTTCCTTGTCCAAAAAACGCGTAATACGTGAACATAAAACGGGTCCCGCGATTCTGAAACATATTTACATTTGCGATATAGGCCTGTAATTATGTGCATCTGCCTTACGACCTTTGCTCGATTATAAATAAAACCAATGATTTACGTACAAAAATGCGACAGCAGATTTCATTAAAAGACATTATTACCATACGTATACCCGACACGAAAGTGTTAGCACAATGTTTCTGGAAAGATGGAAGTCTTCTGAGTAATATTGTGAGAAAAAGAGAGAGAGGGAGAGTGAAAAAAGAAAGATTCTGCCAAACAACTACCGGTACGCTGTTCTTATTCCTATTATTGCTGACTTGCCCTTCTCAGTGACATGAATACATGGTTGTTGTGTTTATATAATGAATATGCTATGGAATGTTTCCAGATATGTTCCTATATTACAGTTTTTTCATCATTCTCTTTTTAAAGCGCAAGTATCGTAAGGTTAAATTACTGTTTGGTGTTATTTGCGATCACTATGTCTGATTTTCGATGTTTGCAAACACATTTCACTTAAAAACTTAACTTTCCTTCTGTGTGCTTTAAAAAAAGAAAAAAAATCCAGTTGGTTATGTGTGTTTACTGTTTGTAGTTTTACCAACTATCGCTGTGTGGTTTTCGGTCGTCTTTTGTTAACGTTGTCGTGTCACTATGCAATTTGATACACGTTTGTTTGTTATTTACATGCGAGTAGTTTTGTTTGTAGTCCGGAATGGTCTGCGAAAAGGGGGAATTTTAGTTGAAGGAATCGCAAATATTTAGTGTGTGTGTGTGTGTGTGTGTGTGTGTGTGTGTGTGTGTGTGTGACTGCTCTTTTAATATGGAAGTGCATGATTATCGGTTTGTTATTCGTATTAATTCTGTCGTATTTTCTTGTTTACTATAAGACCTCCATGTATATGAAAGTTTTCTTGTAATGTTGGGAGTTTTCTATTGCGATTGTCCCTTCTAATAATTTTCATATCTTGTTTCGTCAGATGCCCATGCTTTAACGGGTATTCAGCAAAGGTAAAATGGCTATTTTAATACTTCAAGTTTCTTATTTGTTCTTTGTATCTAGTTTTGACATTTCTGCCTGTCAACCACAGACACGATAGAATACATTCTTGACATTCTGACGGATATGTATGGACTCGGTATTTTCTGCTAGTGTGTGTAAGTGTGACTGTTTCTTGTACCGTATGCTGTGTATAATCCTTTTACTTCAATATATTTGCTCCCCTGTGTGTTCATTTATGCGAGTGTGACGATGTGGACCATTTATTTTGGTTAAAATGTCAAAAGCGTTTCTGTTCTTTGTGTTTGTGTGTACTGTTGTTTCTGTGTTGGTTCTGGAGTTTAGTGGCACTTGTGCCCTTTGTTCGTCATCAATTTTTTTTCAGTCGTATTTTATGTTTCTAAAAATTGTTTCTTAGGAAATAGTAATAGAACAAGGAGAAAACTGTAATGTACTAACATATGTGGAAAAATTTTGTACCATTTACGTAAAAGCAACATTTATTACAGTCCATTTAGGATGCTTCGTAAATATAAGAAAGCGAAACGCTTCTGCCATAGAAAAAAATGGAGCCATTTATTTAGTTGCATAGACGGACTACATGGTAATGTATTGACAGTAATAATAATAATAAGAAGAATAACATAGAAGCAACTAAGGCACGACAGAAAACATTAGAATAACGAAACTGCACTGTTTTTAATGTACGTTTTCATGAAGCTGATATAGAGAAATTAAGGGAAACTATATTGCGTTTTTTCCCTCGTTCCATGAAAGGATGGGCCAGAAAAGTGTTAGTCTAGCAGTGCTTCGGATGTGATACAGAATTAGTCTTTTAAAAAAATGCTTTAAAGTACTTTTTAGGCTACATTCCTACATGCTTGAAAGCAAGAAACAGTGTATCAGTCGCAGCACATAGAGAGTACTCGAATCTCGACAGGTAAATGTATCCCTCGGTGGACACTGTATTACTTTGGAGTACTTTTACTCACGCAACTGCAGAATAGCGGGATGTAGTTATTTGACGAGTGCCGCATTGAGAGACTTTGTGACAAAAGGTAGCTCCGGGCTGCACCGCCGGCTGTTCACCTGAGTGTTGCAGACGGAAGAAGCGCCATCAAAGCATTAACGCGCATTTTGCAGTTGCTGTAATTGCACTAGTGCGATTCCCCCTTCCATCTTCTTCATTCAACGCAGTGCCGTAATTAAATTATAGCCGTCCTAACTCAATACGCTAATGACCTTTCCGGCTGGGATGTTGATTGCTGCTAGTCAAAAAAAGTCAAGCTACATGCGCTTTTACTTTTCGATGCGAAACTTAATTTCTGGGGCGGGATTTAACAGAGAAATATTAATACGAGTGTTCGTTACACAATTGGCACAGTGAATAGCAGAACGTCTGAACACTCTCGACTTTTTTTCTTTTTTTGTGATGGAGTCAAAAGAGTTATAAACGTGTTATCCAATGCAGCTACGCAGCAAAGCTCCTTGCCACTTGCTGGAAATGGCGAAGGAGACGTGTGGTGAGCTGTTCATGGAATCCATATATTTAAGGTAGACCGATACGTCACTAATAATCTTCCTGACATTTTTGGATTGTCAGTATAAGTCTGGTAATTTTCTGTCATGGACATTATTTCACGTAACTTTAACGTCGAATCGATCTACTGCTCGCTATTATACCGTTAAAGTAAATACAGTAGGGTCTAGTGAAAATAATATGCACAACAAAAAAATGGTTCAAATGGCTCTGAGCACTATGGGACTTAATATCTATGGTCATCAGTCCCCTAGAACTTAGAACTACTTAAACCTAACTAACCTAAGGACATCACACAACACCCAGTTATCACGAGGCAGAGAAAATCCCTTACCCCGCCGGGAATCGAACCTGGGAACCCGGGCGCGGGAAGCGAGAACGCTACCGCGCGACCACGAGCTGCGGACAATATGCACAACAGAAAAGGGATTTCTCATGTCCAGAGAACGGAGGAATAAGGGCTTAAATAGGTATTAATGAGGTACTATGAATATTTGTTACAGTCTGTTCGGTTCAGTACGGATTTGATGGTGACGATTCGTGTTTAGGGTAGATCTGTGTTATAAACAAAAGGAATGTAATGTAAACTGTAACTCATCCTTGTAAATCTCTCACATATAAAAAAGTCGCCCATTTTGGTTTCAGAAATAACTGATAGTGTTTATCAAAACAATGATGCGATAAAGGATTTTCCCTCACTCGGAGCAAAGTTTTACATTGACCTCTGTCATTATCTTGATTTTACGTCTCATCAACATCAAGCTCATCAGTGATGAACAATTTTTCAGCTGCACAGAGTTGAATAAAGAAATCTGTCGTCATTTTGTTCAAGAAACCAGCCTGTCGCACACCTAAAGTGATTTAAGGAAACCACGGTGAACCAGTATAGTCGGATGGGTCTGGCCTACAACTACAACTATAGGATAGCTGCCAGGTAATACACAATTTCTATCCCCACTCCGTTTTTCTTCTTCGTCTTGTTCTTCTTTTTATTTTAACGTCGGAACAGGCAGGACATTTTGCGGCTAGTGTTTACCACAAAAAACTAAACTCGTATTCAGTGATTTGAAAAACATTCTTTCACAGGGTTGAATGAGATACTATATCGATAGTGCAACCAAATAATTCGTGAGGTCTACAGAAAAACTTAGTAAGAATAACCGAACCAGGGACGTAAACCATAATCTTTACCAATACAAATCATGTAAGTTTCCGTGACTATTTCCAGTCCACGAGGAATAGTATTTGTGACGCTTAAACTATCATCCAGTTAACTCACCTTTTTGTAAAAACCACCTCTAATTAACGCCTTCGATTCAAGGAAATAAACAGTGTGATGTATCTATTAACTTCCGCCAACCGTTTCCTTTTGTAATTGTTATGGTGTATTTATGGTTAGAGACTGCTATATGCGTGATGTTCACCAAGTTATTGCGCCAATAAACAGCAAATCTGCTAAACAACTACCAGATAATACTTTCTTCACTTACTCGATAGCCCTGCCACTACTGTTGTATTGTTGTTTTAATTATGCGGAACTCTGTTCTTACCTACCTATCAGACATCAGAATGAAATTTATTTGTGTTTACATTAATAATACGTGGGGGTATTCAGACCAACATAATAAAAGGCACACAAAGCAAACGCTCTTTTCAGTATATTTTGCAAAGAACATTACACTTTGGGAAATACTGCAAACAGCAACACGTTTTTTTTAAAGATGTCATTGTGTCGTTACTAGTTTCGGGCATGAGCCCACCGTCCGACTTAAATGCTGAATTCTTTGTGTGTTTTACATTTATATTCTAAAATATAACAAAGTTTTTGTGATTACGTAGTTTTAGAGTTATATATGCTCTATACATCGTACTTATGTCATGAAAAGGTCTCCTTCACATATTATAAAAGTCTGATTTTCTTTAACGATCCATGGTGATCAATGAACTGAACTAAATACAAGATGGTGGATACATTTGCTTACATGGCTGCTGATGTTACGTGTTAAAGAACATGAAGTGTGTGTGAAGAGGGGTGGTAAACTTCTGGAGTTATTCCAAAGATGCTTCTATATAGTACAGCTAATTTTATACATGGCTCATTTAGAAACATCATTTTTCAATGCCAGTATTACAATAAAGGGAAAAAAATCATACATTAAAAGCGATATGTGGCTGGCACACACATCTTATTTAATGGAACAGTAAAAGATATTGACCAGTTTGAAACAGAGTTCAACAAACTATCAAAACACAAAATTTACTGTTGAGCATGAACTTGATAATGGGATGATTGTCTTGGCTCTAAAAATTAGTAAATACAGTGGTAAACATAAATTTAAAATACACTACAACCGATGTCACAATCAACAGCTCACCATCTCACCCCAACACTACAAACAACAGAATGGAAAAAATACTAATAGTCCACAATAATGGTTATAGCTCTGACACCATCACTAAACATTAAAATGTAATGAAAAACAAATAAAATAACGAAGATAGCTCTAACTGCAAATCAAACAACACTTTAGCACAGACCGCTCCTCAAGTCTCTATGAAATCTGTCTGCATACCATTCACTGGTAAAGTGTCATATCAGATTGCAAACTTATTTCGTACCAAAAATATCAAAATTAATTTTTCCACAAACAATAAAATGAAAGACAAAATTGTTCACAACTTAAAGTTAAAAAATGAATACACCACAAGTCTGGCATTTATAAACTAACTTGTTCCGTGTGCCCGAAATTTTCCATTGGCCAAACTGGTAGGAGATTTGAAGTACGATACCTAGAACACACTCAACAACGTACACGTGTAAACTTCCGCTCCTCTCTTAGTCAAACACGGAAAACAGAGGTAAACATCAAAGAAAACTTAGAGATGTTATATTTTGCCGAAAATGGGGTATAGATGAATTTGATAGAGGAATTAGAAGTATACAGTCCCATTCACAGTAAGTCCAATCGTCAATTACAATTAAAAAACCAAATGTACCTCGAAAATTTTATCAACGCCCATAATTTGAAATGATAGAAGTAAAAATTAATTGACAGGGAGGAAATTCTTCATTGGCCATTACCAGCACCGTTCAGGTCTAAATAATTAAATGTATAGCCGTATAATATCATCTATACTACGAGGAAGTATCTTTAGAGTAACTCCAGAAGTGTGCCATATCTGTAGACATATCATGTTCTTTGGTACATCAAATCAGCAGCCGATGTAAAGAAATGCGTCCGCTATCTTGTATGCAGTACAGCGTTTTGATCAGCATGAATCGTAATAGAAAATCAAACTTCTGTCTTAAACATCTAAAGGAGAGCTTTACATGAAGTATAATGTATAGAGCTTATACAAGTGTTACCTTTTGCAAACTATGCAGTCACAAAAACTTTGTTATATTTTAGGACACAAATGTGAAACTTGCAACGAAGTCAGCGCTATTGTCTGACGATGGGGTTAGGCTCGCAACTGTTAACGGTACGATAAAATCGTTTAAAATACTTGTAGCTGGTCGCGAAATTTCCTGAAGTGTAATTTACGAAAACAGTTGCCGTAATCTCTAACCTAAATGAATAAAATAATTTTGCAAAGTATTTTATAAAGTACCGCTGTATTATTTAGAACTTCTTCCTCAGAGGTGAAGTATTTGTCAAATAATGGTAAGAGAATCTTTCATTTTTATGTACAGTTCAAAGGGCTTCCACAGTAATGAAGACAGTGCGTAACTGGGTCTGAAACAATATGAAAATGTTATGTTCTGCATTCCTGTAGTTTGGTTTGCACAAGCATGCGTGAAAATTTGCCTGCAGAGGACATGACGTGAAACAAACAAATATTTCCAATTCAGTTAGCAGAAGGAATAGCTTGAGTTATTCAGATTTACCGAGCAAAAGTGCTTATACATTCCTGTCATTGTGCCAGCATGGGTGCGATCTTCAGTGTAATAGAAGCAGAAGAAGAACTTCAGATAGCGAAGGTCGCCAGTGAAGCATTTATTTCGCTAACTGGCTTCGATAAGACTACGAAACCATCTTCGGCTCTTTGCTCTACAGATTCACATAATCACCTCCATCTGTCCTGTGTGTCCTGTCACATCACGAGTATGTACGTTAAGATTATGAAAATCATTGGATATCGGCATGTCAAATGTAAAACGAACACTATGTATAAACATAGGGATAGTGCGCCGAATACAAGTGCTCATGCTCACACTACAGCTGACTACAGACTACCAAATAAAGCATTTGCTTCGATGATCGGTTTCCATAAAACTGCGTTATCATCTGCCGATCTTATGCTCTACAAATTCACATAATCTCCTCCATCTGCAGTCATTTGTGGTGTTAGCATGAGCACTTGTATTCGGTGTTCTATCTTTATGTTTGGACATATTATTTATTTATTTATTTTATTTATTTCTAGAGCATAAGATCCGAAGATGGTGACGTAGTCTCACCGAACCGGTTATCGAAATAAATGTTTTACTAACGATCTTGGTTTTTTGAAGGTTTTTTTCCGAGTTTATAAACAAAAGTGTATTAGCCCTCAAAGCGTCTTGGCTGAAAGAAAACAAGAGCCAGCCGTTAATTGGCTACTTCTAAAAGTCGGACGGTTTCTTGCCAATTAACGCAGTTAATCTGTAGAAAGCCAGAACTTTGAGCTAAGGCAACGAGGAGCATGGAAACGGATTAGGTTACACGTGCAGAAGAAGCCTGCCTTACACAGAAACTCGCGACTTGCTCGCTGCAGGCTAGTCCCTCGCCCCAGTTGCCCGCCTTGGCCACATGTCATGACTCATAAATCACGCACAGCCACGAGCCGATTCCGCTTCACTGGCGTGCCGCACTGTTTTTGATCTTTTTTCTGCAAATAAACGGAGGAAAGAGTTAATGAAACGATATTTCTCGCTCAAGCTCAGCATGCTATGCATTGGCGTACTCTGACTAAACCCCCGAAGTAACAAAAATCTTTCCCAGTAGTGTGAATTAGAACCACTACTCTTTTATTGTTTAGAATTTCTTAAGCGGAGAAGACATTATTGTCGAAGAGAGTACATTATTGGCCTCAAGCTTTCAGTCCTTTTACCAAGAGAGAGCTACGTCACAGATTAAGGAGAAGTCAAGATCTAGCTGACAAATCAAAAGCAAAATGAAGCAAAAATGAGCGTAAGGAGAGCAATGAGAGAAGCGTTCAGTCAGCCGATCTGAGAAAAATCGTCCGCAGCTCGTGGTCGTGCGGTAGCGTTCTCGCTTCCCGCGCCCGGGTTCCCGGGTTCGATTCCCGGCGGGGTCAGGGATTTTCTCTGCCTCGTGATGACTGGGTGTTGTGTGATGTCCTTAGGTTAGTTAGGTTTAAGTAGTTCTAAGTTCTAGGGGACTGATGACCATAGCTGTTAAGTCCCATAGTGCTCAGAGCCATTTGAACCATTTTTTGAGAAAAATCCTGAGGTTTTCGTGTTATGTAAAATCAGTACGCGGTCCGAAAATCCCTATTCATTCACTCAGTGGCCATACTGGCACCGGAACGGAAGATAACAGAGAGAAGACCGAAATACTGAACCCCGTTTTCCGAAATTGTATCACCGCGCAACATTGTAACGCAGTCCCTTGTTTCAGTCATCTTACAAACGTCGGAATAGCAGATATTGAGATAGCCAATCGCGGAATGGAAATGTAACTACAGTCGCTTAGTAGTGGAACGGCATCAGGATCAAAAATGTTCAAATGTGTGTGAAATCTTATGGGACTTAAGTGCCAAGGTCATCAGTCTCTAAGCTTACACACTACTTAACTTAAATTATCCTAAGGACAATCACACGAACCCATGCCCGAGGGAGGAATCGAACCTCCGCCGGCATCAGGATCAGATGGTATACCTGTAAGATTCTATGAAGATTATGCGAAAGCTGTACCACTTCTAAGAGCAGTTTATCGTAGATCGCAGGACCAACAAAGAGTACCTAGCGACTGGAAGAAAAGCACGGATCATTCACGTTTTCAAGAAGTGCCGTAAGATAAATGTACATAATTATACGCCTGTATCGTTGACGTCAATCTGTTGTAGAATTATTGCCGAACGAAAATCTCCTCTATAAAAATCAACATGGACTCCACAAGCAGAGATCTTACGAAACTCAGACCGCTTTGTTCCTCCATGAGATCCATAACGCCGCTGTAGACAACCGAGTTCGGGTTGATGTCGTGTTCCTTGACTTCAGTATATTTGACACGGTCCTGTAATGCCCGTTAGTGAAAAAAATAAGAGCTCATCGCGTGTAGTACCAGATTTCCGACTGGATTCAAGACTCCTTTTCTGACAGAATTCAACACGTCGCCCTTAGCGGAACAAATCCGACAGATGTAAAGATGCAGAATGAGATTTTCACTCTGCAGCGGAGTGTGCGCTGATATGAAACTTCCTGGCAGATTAAAACTGTGTGCCCGACCGAGACTCGAACTCGGGACCTTTGCCTTTCGCGGGCAAGTGCTCTACCATCTGAGCTACCGAAGCACGACTCACGCCCGGTGCTCACAGCTTTACTTCTGCCAGTGCCTCGTCTCCTACCTTCCAAACTTTACAGAAGCTCTCCTGCGAAACTTGCAGAACTAGCACTCCTGAAAGAAAGGATATTGCGGAGACATGGCTTAGCCACAGCCTGGGGGATGTTTCCAGAATGAGATTTTTACTCCGCAGCGGAGTGTGCGCTGATATGAAACTTCCTGGCAGATTAAAATTGTGTGCCCGACCGAGACTCTAACTCGGGACCTGCCAGGAAGTTTCATATCAGCGCACACTCCGCTGCAGAGTGAAAATCTCATTCTGGAAACATCCCCCAGGCTGTGGCTAAGCCATGTCTCCGCAATATCCTTTCTTTCAGGAGTGCTAGTTCTGCAAGGTTCGCAGGAGAGCTTCTGTAAAGTTTGGAAGGTAGGAGACGAGGTACTGGCAGTAGTAAATCTGTGAGTACTGGGCGTGAGTCGTGCTTCGGTAGCTCAGTTGGTAGAGCACTTGCCCGCGAAAGGCAAAGGTCCCGAGTTCGAGTCTCGGTCGGGCACACAGTTTTAATCTGCCAGGAAGTTTCAGATGTAAAGGTAATTTCCGGGGTGTGCCAAAGAAGTGTGATACGACTGTTACTGTTTAAAATATACACTGATGGAAAAAAATCGCTACACCAAGAAGAGTTGTGCGACATAAACGAAAGTTAGTAGACGTATTTCCTACATCTGAAAGACGATGGCTATTCAGATTCCGCCACAGTCGCATTAGACTGGCTCTAGCAGCGCCACGATGAGAATGCATATCACGTTTGCTTTAAATGCACGCCGTAACGGTCGTGAGCGTTTGATTCAAATGGCTCTAAGCACTATGGGACTTAACATCTGAGGTCATCAGTCCCCTAGACTTACAAGGCGAGGCCACGACATTTGGAACGCGGATTTACTGCAAACTTCGTACACTCGTAGTACTCCATGAGGACAACAAAATGTGTTGAGAAAATCGCAAGATAATTTCGGTTGTCAAATATATACCTGCGCGTGGCCATTTTTACCATGAAATGGCGGCAGCCAAGTGGTTAGCGTTCAATCCCCGTGATCGATGGATCGAGTCGTGTTCGTCAGTTTCTTTTTTTATTATCAACACAGTCATTTTCTTTACTATTTATATTACAACTGATATAATGGGAAAAATACGTGTAATCAGATGAACTTTTATTAAATTTACAATGTTATTTGGCTGTCTACAAATTTTTATTATCACAAATAATATAATATTCATAACTATCGACTAGTAAACGACCAAACGCATAAAGTGATACTGAAAATGTATGCTTGTCCGTGATTTGAGGAATCCCTTATACCTGGAAGGAGCCCGAAACTACCTGTTACCTGCAAGTTTTCACCGGCAAACATGGCTTTCGAAAGATGTACAATTAATCGTCGCTTTCGACATTACGAGTACAAGTTGCAGGATGGTATTTTTCGTCAAAACATGGAAAACATAAAGTTATGAATATTATATTATTTGTGATAATAAAAATTTGTAGACTGCCAAATAACATTGTAAATTTAATAAAAGTTCATCCGATTACACGTATTTTCCCATTATATCAATTGTAATATAAATAGTAAAGAAAATGAATGTGTTGAAAATTAAAAAAAAATTAAAAATCTGACGATCGGGACGCGATCTAGCGATTACGGGGCTTGAACGCTAACCACTCGGCTGCAGCAGCTTCATGGTAAAAATGGCCACACACAAAATTATCTTGCAATTTTCTCAATAACGCTTGAGAAGTACGCGCTACTGCTTATACATTTTGCCGAGCGGTCTAAGGCGCTGCTGTCATGGACTGTGCGGCTGGTCCCGGCGGAGGTTCGAGTCCTCCCTCGGGGCCGGCCGCGGTGGCCGTGCGGTTCTGGCGCTGCAGTCCGGAACCGCGGGACTGCTACGGTCGCAGGTTCGAATCCTGCCTCGGGCATGGGTGTGTGTGATGTCCTTAGGTTAGTTAGGTTTAAGTAGTTCTAAGTTCTAGGGGACTTATGACCTAAGATGTTGAGTCCCATAGTGCTCAGAGCCATTTGAACCTCCCTCGGGCATGGGTGTGCGTGTTTGTCCTTACGATACTTTAGGTTAAGTAGTGTGTAAGCTTAGGACTGATGGCCTTAGCAGTTAAGCCCCACAAGATTTCACACACATTTGAACATTTTTTTACACATTTTGTTGTCCTGATGGAGTACTACGAGTGTACGAAGTTTGCAGTAAATCCGCGCTCCAGACGTCGTGGCCTCCCCTTGTTAGAACTACTGAAACCTAACATAAGGACATCACACACATCCAAGCCCGAGGCAGGATTCGAACCTGCGACCATAGCAGCAGCGCGGTTCCGGACTGAAGCGCCTAGAACCGCTCGGCCACAACGGCCGACTGAGCGTTTGAGATTGCACGTGATGAGTTGACCTTAGTCAAGAGTGCCTTTGAGGCACTTATTGCAGAAACACTTGGCAGGAATGTAGTCACTGTACATGATTGCTGGCAGCAGCGGTCGCGAGCATGTACGGTCGCAAGAAGACCGGGCTCCGGAAAGCCACGTGGCACTACCGAGAGGTGATGGTTGGTTGGTTGGTTGTTTGGGGAAGGAGACCAGACAGCGTCTCATCGGATTAGGGAAGGACGGGGAAGGAAGTCGGCCGTGCCCTTTCAGAGGAACCATCCCGGCATTTGCCTGGAGTGATTTAGGGAAATCACGGAAAACCCAAATCAGGATGGCCGGACGCGGGATTGAACCGTCGTCCTCCCGAATGCGAGTCCAGTGTCTAACCACTGCTACCGAGAGGTGAGACCATCGTGTTCAGCATACGGCTCTGGCACATTTTTCTGCCTCTGCAGCAGCAATTTGAGGAGCAGTTCGCACTACAGTGACACAACGTACTGTTACAACGCCCTATAGTAATCATTCCCGTACCTAAAGACCACCACCATTTGCGACTTCAGTGGTGTCAAGCGAGAGCTCAATGCAGGACAGGACGGAGGCCTGTTGTGTTTTCTGACGAAACCTAGTTCTGCCTCGGTGCCAGAGATGTCCGGGTGTTTGCCACAAGGAGGCCTGTTTAGGGCTTGCAATCAGTCTTTCTGCGTGCTAGACACACTGGACCTACACCTGGAGTTTTGGTCTAGGGTGCAATTTCGTAGCCGTGCTGTCTTGGGCGCCTTGCCACGGTTCGCGCGGCTGCCCCCGTCGGAGGTTCGAGTCCTCCCTCGGGCATGGGTGTGTGTGTGTGTTGTCCCTATCGTAAGTTAATTTAAGTCAGAGTAAGTAGTGTGTAAGCTTAGTGACCTTAGCAGTTTGGTCCCATAGACCTTCCCATAAAGCCAGCCGCGGTGGCCGTGCGGTTCTGGCGCGGCAGTCCGGAACCGCGAGGCTGCTACGGTCGCAGGTTCGAATCCTGCCTCGGGAATGGGTGTGTGTGATGTCCTTAGGTTACTTAGATTTAAGTAGTTCTAAGTTCTAGGGGACATGACCTAAGATGTTGAGTCCCATAGTGCTCAGAGCCATTTGAACCATTTGAGCCTTCCCATAAAATTTCCAAATTTGCAATTTTGTATGACAGCAGGAGCACCCTTGCCGTTATTCCACGCACCTTGTCTGGTGTTTCGACTTGCTGTACAGATGTAGATACAGATCCAATTATTAATTAATTAACCTCGTGATATTTTTTTTTGCTTTCTACGTAATGACATTCATTTTTGAGGTAAAAATAGTATTAACTACTCTCTTACGTTGTTCTCTACAGTACAGAATACACGTAAAAGCGTCTGCGACAGAAGCCATTAGTCCAGTCGAACAAAAATAACTTCAAGAAATTATCTCTTAATCGGGAAGCTTTTGTCCGTGTTACGGAACGGACTTCCGATAAAGAGACGCGTTGCATGTCGGTGATTGATCAATCGCGCTTAAGTAGACTTGATAACCCTGTGAAAAAAGTTTAAGTCGTATCTCAAAAAAAACAACAGTTCTGAAACATTCACGATCGAAGCCTTCTTTAAGAACTCGCTTTTATTTTGGACTGTTTGATTCAACATTACGTAAACAAATGTCGGTGCTATAATGTTTCATTATTCACTCAACGCAGGGTACTTTTTTGTTTTCAGTTTGAGGAAGAACCACTGCTGGACATGTGCCCTTGTGTCATTAATCTAGTTATGCTCGTCCCGAGACAGTGAGAGATTCAAAATTGAAAGAGGAATCAGGCATTGTGATTCCATACCAATAAAATTGTTCGTTGTGAACACAGTACTAATTTAACTAACGACATCCACGGTGACAGCTTATCGGCATTCAGAAAATCCTAAACATAATTTTTATATCTTTAAACTGTGAAAGCGAAGAATGAGTACGTTTCAACAGAATATATCTAATCACATTCGATTTTCAAATGGCATTATCCTGTCTGAGAACCCTACTTTAACCTATGTGCGGATCTAGATATTTGAAATCTAAATTTCGTGTCAAGAGAAGTCAATTATTAACGTAAAATCTATATCATTCTACGAAGAAGTGACTGAAGAATCAGTTAATTAAGCAGTTTGATCAATCATAGTATAATCTAGCTTCATGGTGAGATACATATTTAATTTTTATTCTAAGACCTTTTGGTGTCCGCTGGGGCTTACAGAAGATAATTTCATTCTCTGAATGGAAATCCTAATTTTTGAAGATAAGCGATAATCCTTAAAAGAATTCTCTTGGAAATTCTCCTTTGTAGGTCAATACAGAAAACAAGAAAGGCCCACACAAGTCACTGAAAGCATTTATTTCTCTTCTGTATTGAAAATAACTTCCACGAAATTGTATTTCACTGTTTTTAATTGTTGTCTGGTAATCCGTACACATTTGGCTAATGTGTTTCCCAGAACGGATAATTGTACTGCTTCCCTGGCCTTTGGTACAAAGAGAAGCATTCTCGAGAAATGTTAATTAATTAAAGTAAAGACAAGACGTGCAGTATGTCTACGAACAAAACTTCTCGTAAATAACCCAGAAAATCATACAGCTATCCTTAACTAATAATCCTCACCTTACTCATACATATTTTAGGTTAGATGCTTATTTTGCGGCAAGTAGATTGCACAGGAACCTGTGAACGTGCCAAAGACACTCTAATTAAAAACTGTAATTACCAGTCTGTAGACGAACGGAAATCTTTCCATGACTCTCGAATGCCTAATCTGACAACTGTGCAGGCAAAAACTTTGAAATTCGTGAATAGCTGTTTGGTTGGACAAGGAATGCAAGACATTTCCATCAGTTCGACCTTAAATGCAAAAACAGTGAACTAAACACAGTATGTGTCATTATGATTACGAGTCGGGCGTTCAGAACTCGGGACCTTTATCGCATAACTGTTAAAACTCCCCCGATTTGATCGTATTGAGTCACCAACGAATGACGGTAGGGCGTTCAGAAGCACTCGTCACTTCTTCAAGTGTCCAGCTTTCTGAGTAAAGAAAAATACTTCATAGTCAAATATATAATCACCGATAAGACTGAATGGAGGTGTCCGAAATGTAAAGAATACAGCATTTCTTGCCCAACAGGAATCGCAAAAATGTGGGTAATTGTAAATAGGTGAAACATTTCCCCAAGGTAAAATGCATGGTAACTAGTATTTACACAGCTAAATTCGAGGTACTGTTCATTCATCAAAGAAGAGATGACAATGTGTTTAAATGTGTCATTGGAAATAATCGCGCTGGAATTACTTGTGTTATGTGGAATTACATTAGTTTAATGACTCCTTTAATCGAACTACGGGGAATGTAAGCAAGTGACTGATGTGAGAAGGAAGCAGTAGGTAGTACGTACTACAAGACCGGTAGAATTGTCAGATGTCTTCTGGAGTGGCTAGTGGCTGGCGTTGCATACCAACTGATTTTGTAACGAGGTTTTCTCAACAAACCGAAAGTGTTTCGCTAAAGCCAGGGAGCACAGAAGTGAGGGCTACTGTCTTAGCTCGGTCTCCATACGAAGCTTTTTATTACGAGGTGGTACTTGCTTCATTATCACCTTTGTTGGCTGTTATGAAAATATTACAGTTGCTTAGTGTTGAATGAGTCATTTTAAATAAGCATCATTCCTCAAGTGATCAGTAAATAGTAAGTGATAACCTTTTTCTCCCCGAAACTGGCTAATGATAGCATAGTATGGAATATTCGTGTGTATATTCAGGGAATAAAAGATGACTGAACTCAAAAGCACGGGACTTTCGAATAAGCATTGCAGCCGTTGGTCACTATTTCAGTTTCCTCCATTACCTAACGTCAGTGTGACATAATGAAGCTTCGAATTAAACAAACGCGCTTTTAAATTCCTTCCTCTCATTAATATTCAATGCCTACCCTGGTAACAGACCGTGGCTGACTGCCACTGAACGACATGTTCAACCTTATTCTAATAAATGAAACTTCAGATCATGTTATTGCAAATTCCTATTACTCGATGACGATCGAGAAAGCAGCTACACATTTTCCAAATCACTTTCTCGGCCTTCACTCTTGCAAAAACCCCTAGATTTTTTGTGATACCAATCCAAGTTTGTTGCTGTTTCAACATGTTGCTGGAAGTAATGCCAATGGATCTGTGTACTCATAATATTGGCTATAAAAATATTCACTTAGCATCGTCAACAAATACCGAGCACAACTCAACTTCCCATGCTTGGATCTCAGTCCCGGTTAGATTCAATGCTGCAGAGTCACCTGTAACTCATCTTTCTCCCGGACGCGCGGGTGTTTCCTTTTACTAAAACAAAATCTACAGCTAATCTTGATAAAAACAACAAATATTAAATCAAGTATATTAATTATTTGTACAGTTTATACACTATAAACAGCAGTACGTGACCTGCGGTGCTCATGTATCTTGCGAATATGAGTAGGCTGTGGAGCCCATTGAGATCTAAGAGCCACACCGGGTTCACTGGTCGGACGATGCTTCCGCGATATCAGGAATTATGGCCGTGCAGCACTTGGGCATACCAATGGCCAACTTTGCCGGAATACCAATCGCTCGAGCAATAACTTCCTCACCGTTTCCAGCCGGCACGTGTACAGCATAATCCTTTTGAGTCGATATTAACCGTAATAGGTGGTGATACTGTTTACATTGGTTGCAGCTCCAAGAAGAGTTAAATTTAATCGGTGATTACAGCTGGTTTTCAAAAAGCATAATGGCTCAAAGTTTGGACTGAGAGAATTTCGTAAGTACGGTATGATAAGCGAACAGGCAACTATCTTTTAAAAGACATATCGAAATGGCATCATTCGTCTTTGTATCTTCTTCTTTAATGTGCTCTCTTAAATTCGCACCTTTCTCCACCAATATGAACGATCTCGTAGTCAATGCATTTCCACCACACGATAAGCCTGAAGTAGTTAATGAGATCATTTCCAGTAATGCGTCCACTGTTTTAAGAAACTTGCCCATAGTCCCAGGTTCCAACTTATGTTCGAAATTGTCCCTGTGTATGTAACGCACGCCGTTGCATTCGAGACAGTAGCTCTCTGGCAGTCGACTACTCTTTCTCGGAATATGCCGCGACGTTTTCCAAACTGGATTTGTTTCTGACACAATTAGAGTGTTTCATGAGGTACTCGCTAATAAGACTAATAACAAAAGACAAGAATTAAATGAAACTATATGGTTCTAGAGACTTTATAAAGTCTCAAACATCTATGGTGTACATGCGTTATGCAGACTGAAGTAATGCATTCGTCACAAATGAGCTTATGCGGCTTGACGGCGAATACATGAAAGATGAAATAACGTGGTATCTTGAAATGACGTACATCACGTCTGAATCATATGTACTACTGCATCAAGGAATAAATAAACGCGCTCAGATATCAGTCATCGACAGGCCTGTCCGCCGCTCGTGGTCTCGCGGTAGCGTTCTCGCTTCCCGAGCACGGGGTCCCGGGTTCGATTCCCGGCGGGGTC
Organism: Schistocerca cancellata; assembly: GCF_023864275.1. Lineage (NCBI taxonomy): Eukaryota > Metazoa > Arthropoda > Insecta > Orthoptera > Acrididae > Schistocerca > Schistocerca cancellata. The sequence continues at coordinate 815,018,136 of NC_064629.1, read as the reverse complement.
AGGGATTTTCACCTGCCTCGAGATGACTGGGTGTTTGTGTTGTCCTCATCATTTCATCATCATCCAGGAAAGTGGCGAAATTGGACTGAGCAAAGTTTGCGTAATTGTACAGGTGCTGATAACCACGCCGTTGAGCGCCCCACAAACCAAACATCATCATCGACAGGCCTCGCAAACGACTTGACGATTACCAGCTAAAATATTAGTTCGAGACTTAACAACGACTATGCTGCACTCGTATTAGCAAGTTTTAATAGAGAACACTTATCTTTCGTAGAATATATCACATCACTAATCCAGCAGTCTCATACTAAGGAAGAAAAGTATACACTATGTCATAAATGTACCATGTACAGTTACACTTCGCATCGCAGCTTACCGTATTTAGCAGAGGGTAATTTCGGTGCCGCCATCATTCAACTCCCCTCTCCCCGCACTTCCTCTCACAGTCGCGAATAGTGTGTGGGAAGGAAGAGTGTAGGCAAGCCTACGTAACAGCTCTAATTTTTTTCTGATTTTCTGATCAAAATTTCGCGAGAAGTATGTGAGAGGAATTAATACACTGGCGTCCAAAACTTAAGTACGAAAGTCACTTTCGCATAGTGTGTCGCTGTCAAGTAACATACCTCGGTGAAACATGGACCACGCGTAGGAAGTACTGCTAGTATAAAATTGCTCACCACCGGCAATGGAGGGTGAGGCTTTGACAATGCCAGGCACTCGTGCTGGCGAAACGTCAGAAAAATCATCAGATGAACGTCGGCCGAAGAACCCGAGACAGAAGCCAATAGGCAGTTTGTACTGCTAGTATGGTACAGAAAGTTGTTCTTAATGGAGAGACGTCTACAGACGTTAAAGTAACTTCTGGCGTGCCACAGGGGAGTGTTATGGGACCATTGCTTTTCACAATATTTATAAATGACCTAGTAGAGAGTGTCGGAAGCTCCACGCTGCTTTTCGCGGATGATGCCGTAGTATACAGAGAAGTTACAGCATAAGAAAATTGCAGCGAAATGCAGGAAGAACGTAGACAAATATAACGTATTGCGAATACATAATGCAACGTTCCCTTAGAAAAATTATAAATAACTGTGCTTAAACTGACACACAATATTTTTAGCGCAACGCAATCTGACTTTTAATAATCCCTACAAAAGAATGGCCCTGACTATCAATAACCTATACCTTTCATGAATCACTTACCTCACAAAAATCTTCGTTACTCAAACTACTGCAATACAGCGAGCGCCAATACTGCCAGCTAAATAAATGCTTCTAACTACTGAAGGCACTAACTACTGATAGGCATAGTTAGAAAATGAAATAATTTGATAAATAACAAACAATGTATTTACCTTAACAGTGTTCAAAAGTCATAATATATATCAGTTCATGACATGCAGTCTTACAAATTTACTGTCTCTGATGGACACACGTCCAGATCATCCGCTCTCAGAACTCCGCCATGTCTCTCCCCACATCCACCACTGCTGGCGGCTCACCTCCAACTGCGCAACGCTACGCGCTGTTAGCAGCCAACTGCCCAACACTACAATAGCCAACAACAATGCAAACCAGTCACAGACTGCACACAGCACAGCCAGTGATTTTCATACAGAGTGCTACGTGGCGTTACCAATAAAAAAAACCTATACAGCCTACTTACAGTAGAAAGAAGGATCCTTTATTGTATTATTATATGATAGCGGAACAAACACTGGTAGCAGTTACTTCTGTAAAATATCTGGGAGTATGCGTAGCCGGCCAGGATGGCCGAGAGGTTCTAGGCGCTACAGTCTGGAACCGCGCGACCGCTAGGGTCGCAGGTGCAAATCCTGCCTCGAGCATGGATGTTTTGATGTCCTTAGGTTAGTTAGGTTTAATTAGTTTTAAGTTCTAGGGGACTGATGACCTCAGAAGTTAAGTCCCATAGTGCTCAGAGCCATTTGAACCAATTATGAGTATGCGTACGGAACGATTTGAAGTGGAATGATCACATAAAATTAATTGTTGGTAAGGCGGGTGCCAGGTTGAGATTCATTGGGAGAGTCCTCAGAAAATGTTGTCCATCAACCAAGGAGGTGGATTACAAAACACTCGTTCGACCCATACTTGAGTATTGCTGATCAGTGTGGGATCCGTACCAGGTCGGGTTGACAGAGGAGATAGGGAAAATCCAAAGAAGAGCGGCGCGTTTCGTCACAGGGTTATTTGGTAAGCGTGATAGCGTTACGGAGTCGTTCTTCCCGCAAACCATACGTGATTGGAACAGGAAAGGGAGGTAATGACAGTGGCACGTAAAGTACCCTCCGCCACACACCGTTGGGTGGCTTGAGGAGTGTAAATGTAGATGTATATGTAGAAAGTAACTGAAAGAAATGCGCAATCGGACAAACGTAAATGACAGTTTTACTCAAAGAGTGTGTGATCTAAAAGGACGGCAATACATACTCAGCAACGTGCGTTCATACTGGCCACAAGGTTGAAAAGGAGTTCTTGTGGCAAGGCGTTAATAACTGCTGGGTGGTCGTTGGTGCATGAGAAGGTGTTGCAGTACGTCTTCCCAACGCATTCCACAGGTGCTCGATGGGATGTAAGTTGGGGGGATGGAAAGACCAAAACATTCGCCGAATATCCTCTAATTCCAAGAACTCCTCCACCTGCGCTGTTCGATGCGGTCGCACATTGTCGTCCATAAAATGAAATCAAGGCCGAATGCACTGCTGGAAAGACTGATATGGGGAAGGAGTACAGTGTCATAGTAACGTTGACCAGTGAGTATACCTTGTTCAATGATTTGGAGGTCAGTACAGCCATACAACATTATGTCTCCCCAAATCGTAACACCTGAACCACTAAAATGATCTTCGACAATGGTTCTGGGTGCCCTACGTGTTCCCACTTCTCACCATATGAAGGTGCGTCCGGAATCACTACTCAGACTGAATCTGCTGTCAGGAGAGCAAGCGAGACCACCTTTCGTTGATCACGTCCCTGTGCTCCTGGCCCCCCTCCCCCGCCCCTCCCCCCCACTTCCCAATCAGTCGCCCTGCCACTGTGGAGCGTGATATTGCGTGCCTTGCATTTTAATTTACACTGTATACTTTTACAAATAAATTCATAAAACTTTGTTAGCATGGCCAGGAAGAATTCAGGATTTACACTCATAGCAGAGGAAGTTCAAAAACATAACAAAACAAATTGTTTTTACGTGTGAAATTTCATCATTTTTTCACTTGGTATTGGCTGCATTTGTTGCTGTAGGTACACTTTTCTTCATAAGTAAGAGAGATTCTTCGATGAATTTTGCACAACATACAAACCATACTTACAGGTGTATGAAACTCTAGAATTTCCCAAATCTGTTAAAAACTGTGGTAAAAATTGAGATAATTAATTTTAAAATTCGAGTTTTATCTAAACACAAAGTTTAAAACGTAACAGCCCATTCATTTTTCCATAGATTAAATAAATTCTAGAGTTCCATACACCTGTAAGTATGGTTTGTAAGCTGTGCAAAATTCATCGAAGAATCTCTCTTACTTATGAAGAAGTGAAAAAAATCATGAAATTTCACATTTAAAAGATATGATTTTTTCGTGTTTTTGAACTTCCACTGCTATGAGTGTGAATCCTGAATCCTTCCCGGTCATGCTGACAAAGTTTTATGGATTTATTTGTAAAAGTATAGACAGTGCATATTAAAATGTCCTGTGGTGCCTCTCATTCTCGAAGTCGGCCCGTTTGACGTCCTACCCCCCTTAAATGTGGTTGCAACTGCAACGGCTGTTCTTGCTCGTTGCAAAATGCAGCGGTCATCTGGTGACCTCCAAATCTCTGAACAAGGTGCACTCAGCAATCAACATTATTGTGACACTGTTCTTCTTCCCCATGTCAGTCTTCCCAGGGGTGCATTCGTATCTGACTTCATTTTTAAGGACGACAATGCGCTACCGCATCAAACAGCGCAGGTGGAGCAGCTCTTGAAATGAGAGAATATTCAGCTAACGGATTGGTCTGTTCATTCCCTTGAATTAAATCCCATCGAGCACATGGGGGATGCATTGGGGAGGCGAATTGCTACACATCCTCATTCACTGACGGCCATCCACACTCTTCGAATAGAAGTATCATTTATGTTCGTCCTATTGCGCATTTCTTTCAGTTACTTTCTGTACTATACTAGCAGTTCTTACCACGTGTGGTCCACGTTTCATCGAGGAACGTTACTTGACAGCGACACATCACCCGAAAGTTACTTTCGTACTTAAGTTTTGGACACCAGTGTATTAATTCCCCTGACATACTACTCACGAAATGATAAGAAAATCAGAAAAAAGTTAGAGCTGCTACGGAGGGCTACCGACACTCTTGCTTCCCACACACTATTCGCGAACGGAAGAGGAAGGGTGGGGGGATGAATGATGGCACCGAAAGTACCCTCCGCCACACACGGTAAACTGTGAAACGTCCCCTTAGCATCAAAAATCTTCGTTACTCGAACTACTGCAATACAGCGAGCGCCACTACTGCCAGCTAAATAAAAGATTCAAACTACGGAAGTCACTAACTACTGATAGGGATAGTTAGCAAATGAAAGATTTTAATAGAGAACAAATAATGTATTTACCTTAATAGTCATAATATATATATCAGTTCATAATATCCAGTATAACAAATTTCAAAACTCCGCCATCTCTCTCCCCACATCCACCACTGCTGGCGGCTCACCTCCAACTGCACAACGCTACGCGCTGTTCACATCCAGCTGCCGCTGCCCAACACTACAATGGCAGACAACAATGCAAACTATCCACAGACTGCACACAGCACAGCCTGTGATTTTCATATAGAGCGCTACGTAACGTTGCCAATAAGAAAACATAAACAGCCTACTTACATAAAGAAAACATAAACAGCCTACTTACAACTGCTTTGGGGAGTCCGTGTAGTTGACCATGTTCGACCACCAAATCTCCTTCGTACAGCACTGCCTGTGGTCCTTAAACGCTCGCCACGCGCGTGAAACAGTGCTGTGACAGACACCAAACTCCTGTGCTACACTCCCGTCACACTTCGTCCTTCTTGCAGTTTCCCGAGGATTCTTCTCCATGTGAAGTCATTCAGATGTTGTCTTGGGGCCATGCTGTAATGAAGAAAACCACAATAATGCTGCGCAACTGCTCGCTGATTGAGACACACAGTCACACACATACACACAATACAGTCTTTTCCCATTCCTTCAAAAAAATGATTCAAATGGCTCTGAGCACTTTGGGACTTAACATCTGAGGCCATCAGTCCCCTAGAACTTAGAACTACTTAAACCTAACTAACTTAAGGACATCACACACATCCATGCCCGAGGCAGGATTCGAACCTGCGACCGCAGCAGTCGCGCGGTTCCGGACTGTAGCGCCTAGAACCGCTCGGCCACCGTTGCCGGCTTCCCATTCCTTCAACTGTCTCGTTTTGCGAGGCCAGTCCTGTTTGGCGCCATACTCACGCTGAGCTCTCACTATATGACATGCAGGTTTCTTTCCACGCCAGGGCGATCGTTACCAACATGCTTCCGCACGTTCTTTCACATCCACCGAATTTAATATGGTATGTTACTTCTCGTATCTCGTCGTTAACTTTGCAGAGCAGTGTATGTTTGCACACACTTCTTGGAATGTGCCCTCTCGAAGTTTTAACAGTTCACGTTTCCGTGACACTCAACGTCTCTTTCGTAGCGTTTGCATCACCAAAACAGAAGACGAACGTGGAAAAAGAAAGGAGAAGAAAGATACAGGGTAGAAGGAAGAACGTTATTGTTTAACATCTCGCCATCCGCAAGTTAGAGGAAAATTACTAGTTCGGTAGAAGGAGGTAAACAAAACCAGTCAGTGTGAGTTCGTTGAAGGAATCCACCCGGAATCCGACCGGAATGGATTAAGGACATCACGAATAATCTAAGGCACAGTGAAAGGAGGTCACTTCAGTTGCACTTCGCTGACTAGGACAGAATTAGAGAAGGGATATTAGGAGAATAGTTCTTGGCATAAACTCTTAAATCATCTATACATGTCATCGCACTTAACCAATTCATAAATACAATCTTTCATCGTAAAGGTAGTTTTCGTAATCCCTTTTATGATAGAGCCAGTGATATTCTCCAGAACTCTCAAATCCGCGTAAAACTGCCCTTTTACTAATTAATTATTCACCTGAGGTTGTTAAATAACAGTGAATACACTACAGTTCACTTACAGAGTGAGTGCATATCTGCGCTACTTTACTCATATTGGAGAAATCTAAGGGACCACGGAAGCTTCCCTTCAGATCGCGTGTGCGTGTTTGGTCCACACTGGGGTTGCACTCACCGCCTACGTTGGCGATAGCAGGTACACACTCAAACATTTACATGAGTTCGTCACGAGCTGTTTGAGCACCGTAGATTCGTGGTGGAAACTGCTCGTTTATCACATCCTCGTAGTATGCACTGAGATAAGATATCGACAGCAAGTCGTCCGTGTCACAGGAAAGGAAACCATTCACAAGCGCACGCCGTGAAGTTTCTTCAACACGAGATAAGATAGGCATCAAACAATAGCGTATGTTCCGTGTTTCACTGTTAATAACTTCGTGGCTACTTTCTCTCATTTCGTGATGCCAAGGATGAGGAAGGGCGTTACATATGTATAAGGAGTCGTCAAATGAAAACGAGACAGTGGAAAGAAAGTAAGTCAACTGTATATCATAAGGGGCGATCAAAAGCTTCAGTTCCAAGAAATTCCTGTAGCGCGACCTTGATGAAGGTACCACATATAAGCACCGACAAGTAGGCAAGGGATTAGGGTTTTTCCAATATCCGTGCAGTAACTGCGGAAATGTAAATTATGGTGACGTTATTGACAAGTGTGTCCAAACTGAATCAATGCGCTGTTATCCATTTCTGCTGAAGGATAAACAAACTGGGTCAAATAGCTCTAAGCACTATGGGACTTAACATCTGAGGTCATCAGTCTCCTAGACTTAGAAATACTTAAACCTAACTAACCTAAGGACATCACACACATCCATGTCCGAGGCAGGATTCGAACCTGCGACCGTAGCAGCAGCGCGGTTCCAGACTGAAGCGCCTAGAACCGCTCGGCCACAGCGGCCGACGAAGGACAAACACCGGTACACGTCCTTGGGAGAATGATGAATGTGTGTTGGGCAGCATGTCTGTCGAAAACCACCGTTGGAGAATGGAGCGCCAAGGAGTGCTGCTAAAAAAAAAATTAAACTCGGCCCGAATGAAGACCCAACGGTACCGACCGGCCGCCGTGTCATCCTCAGCCTACGGGTGTCACTGGATGCGGATATGGGAGGGGGGGGGGCAGTATGTCAGTTTACGAGACCGCAGGAATGCTGCTACTTCATGGCAACTTACGTCACTCCGCAAGTGTGGTAACGCAGTAGTTGCGACAAGTCAGGTGGGAAACACCCGCCCTATAGTCCTGATCTCTCCCATGCGTTTATCACGCTTTCGCTCCCTTAAAATAGGGGATGTGCAGCTGGGCACAGCCTTTTATCAAAGGGTTTCCTTCAAACTGGTGCGTCAGTAGGATGATTGTCTCAGTTCTCACGGATATTTTGCCCGATTGGCATACCAATGTGTACTGTACGGTCTTCAAACCGAAGCTTTGTGATGGCCCCGCATATTTCGAAAGTAATCGCCATAACTGTTCGTACATTTATCCCACTGTGAGTCAAGACAGTCAGTGCCTTCATTGAAAAATATTTTCGGTTGCCCACGAGACCATAATTGTGCCCAGCCGTGCACCTCTTCTTCTGAAACATATCGACGGTCGCGAATGTCTTTTTTCAGGGCTGCAGAAATATGGAAATCTCATGGGGAAAGATCGCGACTATATGGAGGATGTGTAAAGGTTTCCTGGGGAAACTTCTGCAACGTACTCAAAACAATCTAGGCAACATGTTGGCAGCAATAGTTCGGTATTTTGGACTGTGAGTGCTAGTATAGCTATTAGTGACAGAAATTTTGCCAAGATGAATTTGTTATTATATAAAGCAGAGGGAGTTTAAGTGATTTGGTATACGGCTCAGTGCCTTTGGTTTCCATTTCGTTATTGCCCGTGAAAGCTCTGCTTGCTCGTCAATCATTTGCTTTCTTCGTTCTGAACTGTGTTGAAATACAACGTGTGCGAGGCCGCCATTCGGAGTAACTTGGTGTCCGATTAGAATAAATAATAGTTATTCTGTGGTTCCAGACTACGTCATTTTTCTAAAGGATCATATCTTTTACTTTACTAATCCGTTCATTAAATTGTATGGTTTATTAATCCGTTCATTAACTTGTATCGTTAAAAAAATCCACTGACTTGTATTTGCTGAAGTAAAGTGCGTCGGGGTAGATCGATACTTTTATAAGGGCTTAAAGCAACAGTGCATGACCGAACTCCTATTGTACACGTGAGCCACATACAAATTTGAGGTCAGGTACTTGCCCTCTGGTGTTTAGGTAGCAATAAAATTGATTCAAAATGGCAATTAATTACTCATCATTTAACGTTACCGACCCTCAGTAGTGTTGTAATGTGTAGCGTTTTCTCGTATAATTTGTGATGTTTTTGCTTCAGAGGAGTCGCAAAAATTACGATATACAAGTAGCAAAAGAATTCAGTTGGTTAAAGCACTGCCCTTCATCACTTATGATAGCTCTTATAGTGCTAAAGGTTCGTCACTGTCGCCAGTTCTAAATTAAACCAAACTTGTTTCGCACTTTAAGATACGGTACATTCGACCCCTTAATACACGTTTTCCCTATCGCTCCCTCGTTTACCCCCACAACTTTCCAAATCGACCTTGAATGTCATATCGCACGCAATATGAATGGCCATATCGCAGTCCAACCCCCAAGGTTTCACTATGCTGCTACGTCACATCGATGTAAGTCAGATAACTCAGCAAAACACCCACACCCACACTCTCAATTCGATAATTTGTCAGTTATCTGCATGTTCTATGTGTCATAGGATCTCGCACTAGGATATGTAACGAGCCACTTGGTCTAAAATTATAATACACTTTCTTAACGAAAAAAATTTAATATTACTCATTAAAAATAATTTTATGGATTAGGAGGAGATGTCAAGCAGATATCATTCCAGATAGTTTCTGAAGTTAGTTTCATTTTATTATCTGGAAGATTTTATACATCAATGAGAAGGTGGCCAAAGATCTTTATGGTTGAATACCTGATTCTAGTCTGTGCCACATCAACGCTTAATAGTAGAATGTGTAAGTCAATTCTACTCCTAGTATTGTACTAGGGCTACTCAGAAAGTAAGGAACGAGTGGTTGCGAAATGGAAACCACAGCAAAAATCCGATGAATCTTTGCACTGATGTGTTGGGCACCGTCTCTAGTATGCCCATAGCTAGCGTCGCATCGCACTTCGCAGTCCTGAGCGCACAGCGAACCCGTAAAGATGACTTGAAAATTGTGTCTCCCGCCAAGTAGGAGTGCTTGCCTAGAGATTTCGCCTGATTTCATCCAACCAAACATAACTTAACTGTCACCCATTTCCTACTTCATGACAGTTCTCAGCACTTACACTGAAGGGTCAATGAGGACGCTCCTGCAGCGTTTTCCATAGGAAGTGTTTGATCACCCAACATACAGCACGGACTTCGTTACCTTTGATTTTCATCTCTGCTCAAATTAACCGCTGACTATGAAGACAACATTTTTTGAGAGACAACGAGCTGAAGTCCAGCGTAGGAAACTGCTGGAAAGCGCAGCAGGCTGCCTTCTATGACGAGGGTATTGTAAAGTTGGAGTATCGCTACGACAGACGTCTAAATCAGAGCACCGACTATGTGAAGAAGTAGCTGGAAGGTGTAGGTAACCGTTGCAAATAAAACAGTTTAGATCTTCACTGTTGTTTCCATTTCGCGACCGATCGTTTCTTACTTTCCGAATAGTCCTCTTATTTACGAATGTTACGAACAGTGATTGTTTTTCTCTGCCTCGTGATGACTGGGTGTTGTGTGATGTCCTTAGGTTAGTTAGGTTTAAGTAGTTCTAAGTTCTAGGGGACTTATGACCACAGATGTTGAGTCCCATAGTGCTCAGAGCCATTTGAACGTTTTTTTTTTTTTAAAGTTATTGTTCACAACATACTAACTCAGGCTGTAAATGTACTTTGAGACTTGTTAGTATACACACCTGTTTAAAGACATGTCTAAAATGATTCTGCAGTTCACACCACGTATTATAGTTTCTGCACGCTTCTGTGCAAAAAGCATTTTCTTCCTCATCGAAGAGCTACCTCAAACTATCATGTCAGAACACATTAGTAAATGAAAATAGGAATCGTAAATGAACTTTTTAACATTCACATCTCCGAAATCAGCTGTTCTCCGTCCTGGAAAAGTCGCGGAGCGTTAATGTTTAAAACGATCTGTAGCATTTGACTCCCAGTTCCACGGAAAACAAAGAAGACATACAAGACTGGCCATTAAAATTGCTACACCAAGAAGAAATGCAGATGATAAATGGGTATTCATTGGACAAATACATTATACTAGAACTGACATGTGATACCATTTTCACGCACTTTGGGAGCATAGATCCTGAGAAATCAGTACCCAGAACAACCACCTAGACATACCCCTAGACATTGAGTCAAACAGAGCTTGGATGGCGTGTACAGGTACAGCTGCCCATGCAGCTTCAACACGATACCACAGTTCATCAAGAGTAGTGACTGGCGTATTGTGACGAGCCAGTTGCTCGGCCACCATTGACCAGACGTTTTCAATTGGTGAGAGATCTGGAGAATGTGCTAGCCAGGGCAGCAGTCGAACATTTTCTGTAGCCAGAAAGGCCCGTACAGGACCTGCAACATGCAGTCGTGCATTATCCTGCTGAAATGTAGTGTTTCGCAGGGATCGAATGAAGGGTAGAGCCACGGGTCCTAACACATCTGAAATGTAACGTCCACTGTTCAAAGTGCCGTCAGTGCGAACAAGAGGTGACCGAGACTTGTAACCAATGGCACCCCACAAGATCAGGCCGGGTGATACGCCAGTATGGCGATGACGAATACACGCTTCCAATGTGCGTTCACCGCGCTGTCGCCAAACACGGATGCGACCATCATGATGCTGTAAACAGAACCTGGATTCATCAGAATAAATGACGTTTTGCCATTCGTGCACCCAGGTTCGTCATTGAGTACACCATTGCAGGCGCTGCTGTCTGTGATACAGCGTCAAGGGTAACCGCAGCCACGGTCTCCGAGCTGATAGGCCATGCTGCTCAAACGTCGTCAAACTATTCGTGCAGCTGGTTGTTGTCTTGCAAACGTCCCCATCTGTTGACTCAGGGATCGAGACGTGGCTGCACGATCCGTTACAGGCATGCGGATAATATGCCTGTCATCTCGACTGCTAGTGATACGAGGCCGTTGGGATCCAGCACGGCGTTCCGTATTACCCTCCTGAACCCACCGATTCCATATTCTGCTAACAGTCATTGGATCTCGACCAACGCGAGCAGCAATGTCGCGATACGATAAACCGCAATCGCGATAGGCTACAATCCGACCTTTATAGAAGTCGGAAACGTGATGGTACGCATTTCTCCTCCCTACACGAGGCATCTCAACAACGTTTCACCAGGCAACGCCGGTCAACTGCTGTTTGTGTATGAGAAATCGGTGCCAGCCGTGGTGGCCAAGCGGTTAAAGGCGCTACAGTCTGGAACCGCGCGGCCGCTACGGTCGCAGGTTCGAGTCCTGCCTCGGGCATGGATGTGTGTGATGTCCTTAGGTTAGTTTGGTTTAAGTAGTTCTAAGTTCTAGGGGACTGATGACCTTAGAAGTTAAGTCCCATAGTGCTCAGAGCCATTTTTGAGAAATCGGTTGGAAACTTTCCTCATGTCAGCACGTTGTAGGTGTCGCCACCGACGCCAACCTTGTGTGAATGCTCTGAAAAGCTAATCATTTGCATATCACAGCATATTGTTCCCGTCGGCCAAATTTCGCGTCTGTAGCAAGCCATCTTCTTGGTGTAGCAATTTTAATGGCCAGTAGTGTATAAGTAATTGCAATTCATTGTCAGCACGATCCTTTTTTTTTAATGAACTAATCAGAGGTATAGAACTGTCGCCTAGCTACCAAATTTACATGTAACTGAGGTTGGTCGCTGGGTGGTCATAGCGCTTACTAATAAATTGTACGGGTACGTAGTGTAAAGGACGCAGAGGGAGCTCGTACAATGAAATTCCTGTTCGGGAATGTACGACACTTCTTGTGAAATAAAACCTCCGGGTAGCATTGTAAGTCCAATATCAGAAAGCGCGCACACGGGCAAATGGAAGGTAAGAGGCGCGGGCCCGCGGACACGTGTTATCAGGGTGCTAATGGGCGCCGATAGGATTGTGTGGCGCCGGTGGCGTGCTCTGCCGCTAATCGCGCGGGGGTATCGCGGCAGCTTGCACCGGGCAGCTGCCACTCGCGTGGAATGCGCCCACACCACACAAGCCTGCGAGCTGCCCTCTCCTCTCCACTTCCTTTCCGACGCAGCTATTTCACTGCTCGATTGCCACCCTAGTGCGTCCGAGCAATGAGATATAACGATATTTCGACACATATCACGATATTTCTACACGACAACGTTGATTTATTCCCTGTGTAATCTCCCCCCTCCTTCCTTCTTTCATCTATTGTCTACATTAAACAATGCGCAGTCCAAGCAATTAATAGCAAAGTATTTTATGAAGATTTGAGAGGAGCGAAGATTACAATAAACTTTCAAGTTTACTTAGCATGTCATGTTGAGATGGCTCCAGTTCTTCTTGTCTAGGGGTCTGATTCTTGAAGCTGAAAATCGCACATCAGGTCCTCACGGTTGATTTGAAATAAATAAAAATGGTTCAAATGGCTCTGAGCACTATGGGACTCAACTGCTATGGTCATAAGTCCCCTAGAACTTAGAACTACTTAAACCTAACTAACCTAAGGACATCACACACATCCATGCCCGAGGCAGGATTCGAACCTGCGACTGTAGCGGTCGTGCGGTTCCAGACTGTAGCGCCTTTAACCGCTCGGCCACTCCGGCCGGTAAATAAATAAATTGGATTATAGTTGACGCAGAATTTTTTTTAGGTAAATATATTTTCCACTGATTTTCTCATATTTTAGTATATCATACAATAATTTGATTTTTCACATTAACAAAGTCGAGCCGGCCGGGGTGGCCAAGAGGTTCTAGGCGCTACAGTCTGGAACCGCGCGACCGCTACGGTCGCAGGTTCGAATCCTGCCTCGGGCATGGATGTGTGTGATGTCCTTAGGTTAGTTTGGTTTAAGTAGTTCTAAGTTCTAGGGGGACTGATGACCTTGGAAGTTAAGTCCCATAGTGCTCAGAGCCATTTGAACCATTTGAACAAAGTCGAAATTACATTGTTCGCACATATTATACAAAAATGTGTCCGATTACATCAGAGGCAAGCTTACGACTCCTACACTGCAGAAATAACAATATACCATAGGGCTTGCAATTTTTCTTAACAACTGAACACCTACTACTTTTCGTTGCGTTATCAATTTCAATTATTATTTCATAAATTAATCCAGAAATAAACATAGTGAACAATACAGGATTGCGTAATTAATAATAGAACTTTTAAGTGTGCAATTAATATGTAATTTAAAATGTTTCTAAAAAATAATTTTAAATGTGTATTCAGAACTAGTACTTATCGATTATAACATCCAAACTAAGCTATTTTATAAAGTAATTCCTTTTCATGGCAGCACGGGGTAGCCGCGCCTTGCTACGGTACACGCGGCTTCCCCCGTCGGGGGTTCGAGTCCTCCCTCGGTCATGGGTGTGTGTGTTGTCCTCAGCGTAAGTTAGTTTAAGTTAGACTAAGTAGTGTGCAAGCCTAGGAACTGATGACCTCAGCAGTTTGGTCCCATAGAAAATTGCAACAAATTTCCAAAATTTCTTTTCATTTTAGCTTGAAATACAACATACTATGTATAAAATTATACGAAAGTTTTCAGAAAAGCGACTGAGATAATACTGACCTGTCCAAAATTCGAAAAAAAAAATGATACTGGCATCGACAACTACCGTTGAGGAAAATTAATGCTAGAGGAGGATGTCCCGGTACACCTGTGACATAAGATGAACCAAATACACTGACGGGAAAAAATCGCAACACCAAGAAGAATTGTGCGACCTAACGAAAATTGATAGACATATTTCTACATCTGAAAGATGACGTCTGTTCAAATTTCGATCCAGTCGATTAAGACTGACACTACTAGCGCCACTATGAGTATGCAAATCAGGTTTGCTTTAAATACACACTGTTACGGTCATGAGCGTTAGTTTCCTTCGAGACTGGAAGTGGTGTGTTGATGTTAGAAAAGACTGCCTTCAAGGCGACAAAGACGCCATTATCAAAACCTAACTGAGTTTGAACGAGGTCGTATAATAAGGCTACGAGAAACTGGATGCTCCTTCTGCCATAGTGCAGAAAGACTAGGCAGGAATATAGCTACTGTACACATTTCTTAGACAAGACATGCTTATAATTCTACTACCGTTGAGACTGCTATCTATTATGGGGACTATCACTTACAGCTATCTTCGTTTGCAGGTGCTGATTAATAAATACTTTTGTGATCCTGTTCTTAGGATGAATTCAGATACAGGGAAAGAGTAAGCTTTTTAAGATGGCTTACATTCCATAGGGTCTGCATGTAGTGTAAGTCGCCAAGTGACATATTTATGTGGGGTGTCCAGACTCACTGCTGTTTGATATTAATTTTTAATTCTTTCACTTTCACTTCAGATCTGTTTCGGCTGAATTGCCTTTATCAAGTGACTTGCGGTACGTTCTGCGCGATATTATTTTCATCACAGATTTTCATGTTATACTAGAACATCGAGCATGGACTGCTACTGACATACGCATAACTTCATGTTAACTGTATTTTGACTGTTGTTCCATATTTGCTGTACTAAGGTAGCAATTAACTTGTTATGACAGTAGTTTGGCAGTTCTGCAGCTACAATGACAGATGTTTTCGAAGTATAGGCGCTGTTACATAGATAATACATGTATATACAATATTTGGTTGTGCCCATATTTTTGGTTGCTGTGTGTTAGTAGTAGTCCATGTTTACAGCGATCGTAGGTGCTGTTAATTTCCTGTAAATTGAAATACTCGAAAAAATGGATAAATTCAAAGCGCAGTACACAGCCAAATATGACGGACACAGCCAAATATGACGGACACCAAAATAAAATCTTAACATCGTTGCTTACATACATACTCTGGAAACATACGCCAGAGTGTCAACGCAGTACGTTCGAGAATTTCATAATTTACGAAAAATTATCGTACATATAAGTTGATAGAAACATACAAGTCAAATAAAAAAGCCTACCTAATAAATTAACAGACCTACGTTTGCTGTAAACATAGGCTACTATTAACATACTGCAGCCATATATGAAGAGCTTATTTCAATAGTGGTACAAGTCCACTTTTCTTCGTTGCGAGATACAGAGTCCTAAAGTTAAATGAGCGCTGAAAAATCTGCAGTTGAGATACCAGACATATTCAAGCTTATGGCTTCTTGCTAGAGATGAACCTTTCTTTCTGTTTGTTTGGACCATTAATGTCAGCAGCATTATAGACCGAAACGTGGAGGTAATAAGCCCTTCATAAATACATGCAGATAATGGATATATGTAAGTATAACAATGCTTGTGCTTTGTAAACATATGACATGGTAGCTGCAGAACTGTCAGATTATTGAACGACAGCCAAAATACAGTTGCCACGATATATGTATATATACATATATATATATATATATATATATATATATATATATATATATATATATATATACGATGAGCCAAAACACCTGCTTACTAGCTTGTTTGCCCGTCTATGGAACGAAATACACACTGATTCTGCGTATCAGGGATCCGACAATTTGTTGGAAGGTTTGTGGAGGTATGTGATATCCCATTATCCTGCCGGCGTGCCGGCCGGTGTGGCCGTGCGGTTCTAAGCGCGTCAGTTTGGAACCGCGTGACCGCTACGGTCGCAGGTTCGAATCCTGCCTCGGGCATGGATGTGTGTGATGTCCTTAGGTTAGCTAGGTTTAAGTAGTTC
This sequence comes from Schistocerca cancellata, assembly GCF_023864275.1. NCBI lineage: Eukaryota > Metazoa > Arthropoda > Insecta > Orthoptera > Acrididae > Schistocerca > Schistocerca cancellata. Next base: position 815,001,929 of record NC_064629.1, on the reverse strand, counting down.
TAAGTTCTAGGGGACTGATGACCTCAGTAGTTAAGTCCCATAGTGCTCAGAGCCATTTGAACCAGCCTGCGTCCGTGGCGCGCTGCACGTTTCGATACGCCGTTCACCTCGATGACGACGTTTGTAGAGACAAGCGATCTAGTGTAGCAGAAATGTGATTCAGCGGAAGAGCCGACACTTTTCCATTGACCTACGGTCGAATCTCGATGGTCCCGTGGCCGATTCAATTGTAATTGACGATGTCGTTGTTTCAACATGTGGACACGGAGGGGTGGTTTGCTGCGGAGCTCCATGGTCAACAATGTGCGATGAACGGTGTGCTCCGAATCACTTGTGCGTGCACCAACATTGTACTCTGTCGGCAGTCTGCCACTGATCACCATCTATCCTACTTTACAGGGCAGACGAGCCCTCGAACCCCACCTTCTGTGAAGAGTCGTGGACCTTCTGTGCCAAACCGTCTTCAGCCCAAAAAGAGTGCATCACTTGTTTGTATCGCCGAAACTTATTATCGAATTATATGGACTAGGAGAATGAAGCGTTGTTAAGTTGTTTATATAGTTTTCTAATATTTTTGCGTTAAGATGTCGTAGATATGTGACACCTGATGGTCGAGAAGAGCTGTGTCCTGTCAAGTCAGCGAGTTTGCTACCTCCAGCCAACTGCTGAATCACGTCGTGCGGTAAAGATAACAATTAGGATGCAACTGGCCACTACGAACGTTTTCCGGCGACTACTGAGAAGAAAGACTTATTGTTAAGGAGAGAATTAGCGTGATACAATAGCGCTTAAACGTATTTTGACATTCATATTAATTGGATTAATTAAAAACAAATATGAAACACGAAAACCAGTAATTTATTTCATTGATGGATAGTCAATGTTCTACAGAATAGTGACCAAGTATCCCTTGGAAGCAACATAATAGTGTAACTATTTTTAATGAGAACAATGGTGGAGCAAAAGTGGTTTGACATTGTTGAAAAAAACATTCTGACACTTTTATGACAGCCTCACACCGCGCCGTCACTGAGTCGACAAACTTTTGGAAGCGATCTGTCGGAATTTTATCCCACTCATTTTTGAGAGCTTCAAAAAAAGCCTCGATGTTCGAATAATTTTTTATTCTTATTCTGCGATCCAATTCCTCCCACAGATGTTCTCTAGGATTCAAACCAAAACCTTGACTTTTTTGCGTTTTAAAAAAATCACTACTGTTCTTCGACTTGTTCTTGGGATCGTTATCTTATGAAAATACCATCCAGCTGGGATGTAGAGTGTAGCGTATGATAGCATTTGAGTCTCCAATACTTTTTCGTAGACGAACCGATCCGTATTACCTATAATTCGAACTAACGGTCCAACTGTAGAGCGTTAAAAACATCTCCAAACTATCACACTGCCAGCTCCATATTCGCCCATGTGAATCTGGTACCGAAAGTCATATCTTTTATTTACAGGACGTCGAATGTACTTGATACCATCAGACGACATTAAATTAAATTTGCTCTTGTCACTCCACAGAATTTTACCCCATCTGGACTTGACCATGATTTGTCCCTTTCTGTTTTCCATAGATACTAAAGGCTTTTTCGTCGGTCTTCGTCCATGTTCTCCAAAGACTTTCAAGCGTCGTTTTACAGGGGAAACGTGAATGTCGACGTTATATTTTTCTTCCAATCCTCTTTGTATCATCACAACCGACTTGCGAACATCACTTGTTGAAAGCTTTTTTATGACATGATCGACTTTTGGAGACTTTTTTTGAACGACCACTACGAGGCTTATTTTCGACAGTCTCTTTTATTACACAATTTTTTTCATGTGCTAACCAGCTGACGAGACACATTAAAAATACGGGCAACTTCGATTTGTTTCAGTCCTTGCTTTAGTACATTTATCACGGCGTTTCTAAAGTCACTGGAATGTTCCTTACGTTTCGGCATATTGAAATAATCACTGTAAGTAAATATCAGTAGAAATCAGAACTCAGAAGAAAGTAACGTCCACGAATTCACGGAGTAAACTGCGTCTCAAAATACTTTTGAGCTCGCTGAAAGTCGTATTCGTCCGGCAGCGCAAAGTGTAAACAAACATGTCGCAACTTGCCGCCGTCAAATAATCGCAGTTATAGTGCCCTCCACCATACTCAAGACACTGCCCGATAGCGTTTTATTTTAAGAGAAATAATAACGAATTTTATGTTGTCCAATTACTTTTGAGCGTTACTGTATGTTTGTTCGCAGAGAATGGTTCTTGACTTGTTCTTTTAGAATTTCAGTAGTAGTATCCGAGTATTGTTTAAGTAGTCAGCCTCGAGAGAGGTTACCTCAAGAGCGTGATGAGATCGGCTCACACGTAGGATATGTAGATTAGTCTGCAACGGGGGCAGAACTTAAATATGTCCAATGCCGTTCTAAATCGTTTAGAAAGGTATTGTGAGAAGATTATCGGCTTGTGTAGAAAATGATTAGTTCGTCGATTTTGGTAGAGCGTAGACACTCCATTTATAGGAAAAGCTCCGATTTATTGAAGTGTAAGATTAGTTTCTCCTATGTGTGACTAATGGTGCGTTGTGCTGCTAAATAGCCACGCGTTTGTAGGCGAGCCGTGTTTCAATATATTTTGGAAGATATTCCGTTGGACGGTGTATGTGAAGAGAGGTTTTCACGCGAAGTCCCTTAGTTATTTTGAGGTTGAGGATTAAAGCACGCAGTAAGGGATAGTAGCGTTGGATTGCATTTTTGTGGTTGTGTAGGTGCACGCAAGCACTGAGGAATAGTGACTTAGCTATATTTGGTTAGGATTTACACTGTGACAACGGCATGAGCGTCCGGAAATCTCGTTGGATGCACTGAATGTGTAGTCTTTATGAAAGAGAACGGTCGTCCTAGGTAATAGCTATTTATTGAAAAACATTCGGAAGTTTACTGAGAATATGATAGTTTTCCCCTTGTCCCTAAACGACAAATCAAGAACAAATTCTCTCTAAAAGAGATCATCGAATGCTGGGTTCTGAGTTTTAAATATTAGCAGGTCGTAGAGGTCAATGACTGAAGTAGTTGAGTTTTGTTTGATTATTTAAAGTCCATATAGTTGCAGGATGGCGGTGACATGTAGGTTTTTTGTTTTATTTTTATTTTTGAGTACATTTCCGCTTAGTGGAGTTTGAAACAGAGCACAATCACTCGTAAAATAGAAACGCTGACTAGTACCTGCAAACAATTAATTGCAGGAAATAAGGAATTAACAGTTTTAAACTGAAAAAGTCAGTACCCGACCTGTTCTTTGTCCCCAAACTCTTACAAAAAATTGTCAAAAGCTTATTTCAAAGCAGACTAATATCCTGAATATATCTTTTCATAATAAAGTAAATCCAACGGCCAATAAAGTAAAAGACTGGAATATTGGTAAAAGGAAACTTAAAAGCATTTAAAGAGAAGGAATAATACTTTTTAGGTAATAGCTTGGAACGGAAAGAAAGAGATTTAATCTTTATTTTGACAGGAAAAGCAAATTTACGTTTTATTGAACAGTGATTAATTATAAATGAAAATTTTTTCCATTTAATTCTGAAAGGTTGAGATTAAAGAAATATTTTATTACGATAAAATTTCAATAGAGTCAAGGATATTGTTGTAGCAAGGCGCTACCTACAGAGGTTATAGTTGATTGACAACGAGAGATAAACCATGTTAAATCATATCTTTGCCTTGTGAACGTATTCTCCAATTTACGTAAGAATTTATTGTGTATATAAGATTATTCGTTGGAGCTTTAAAAGGGGAGCAACCGACAAGAGACAACGGATCTATATGACGTATTAATCAGTTATATATGAAATCCATCGTTACTGGTACCTACGTTGTTGAGAAAGTGTTTAGTTGTAAGAGTAAGCTTCACTATATGTTGCTGTTTTTGGTAAAGTAAATACATCATTCCTACTCCACGTAGACTCTCGCATTTTGTATTTTTCTAAGGATTGATACTAGCTTTTGTGGTAGTTTACCTTCCGAACCTAGTGAATGCTGATCGTCAGATGGGTTGTTGTAATTAATATCCAGAAAGCTACCACTGACCCCATTAAAACACGAAAAGTGCTATTGTGTCAATCCCTTTGTACATGGTGATGCAGCGAGATGTAGTGTGATTTACAGCTTGAGAAGCTAAATATCAAATCTTACGTGACGTCGTTGTGCTAGTACAGACGATTATTTCAAGTCACGCAAGTTACGTCATTGAGTGGAGGTGAAGACTGGTCAGGACAACTTATTGTAGTATTACGATAGTGAGCTACATTGTCCGACGCTGCTTTTCACCTACGTAGGCAGCGCTATTACAGCCTGTTCATCCATTATATCTCCTACGAGTTAGTGGTATCTAAGGGGTGGCGCAGTACATACTTTCACAGGCTCTGCGTAATAATAATGCGCCTCAGTGGATTTCCCTTGTGTGCTGTTGTTACCGCGTCATGTGCCCACAGCGTCACCAGACTGCATCCAGTGTCACGGAGGACAGTGGTCATAATGTTTTGGCTGCTCTGTGTATATGTAGTAAACCCAGCCCGCATCTCGTGGTCGTGCGGTAGCGTTCTCGCTTCCCACGCCCGGGTTCCCGGGTTCGATTCCCGGCGGGGTCAGGCATTTTCTCTGCCTCGTGATGGCTGGGTGTTGTGTGATGTCCTTAGGTTAGTTCGGTTTAAGTAGTTCTAAGTTCTAGGGGACTGATGACCATAGATGTTAAGTCCCATAGTGCTCAGAGCCATTTTTTTGTAGTAAACCATGATCGGTGTTCTACCATAGTATAAAAATCTATGATGAAAATAACGTCACCAACGTTGTACCGCAGGAAATTCGATAATCGCAATTCAGCCGAAACAGAGCTGTAGTGAAAGCAAAAGAATTAAAAATTAATATCAAACAGCAGCGAGTCTGAACTCTCCTTATAAACGTTTTAATATGGCTGTACTTACAAGCAAGTAGTAAAAATATTTTCCGTTGCTTATTGCAGACTGTAAGCTGAGGTCGGGTTTTCTTGGGGCAAGGGAAACTAAAATTCTAGTTTCCACACATGCCAAAATTTGACTGGTAGTAGTGCGGTGCATACCAAATCTACATCGTCCTTAAAAAACTGGAGAAACATCAAAAGTGTTAATATTGCGTTATTTCACTCTTGTCACTTCCGAAATCCGTAGCGGCTTACTTATGAATAATTCATTCGCATTCGCTTCATGGACTGTGATGTCGACCTGTGAACAGCAGTTTCGGTTAATCTGTCCCAGTACCAAATATAACGGCGTATACGGAAATTTCAGCAATTTGCTTAGCGGTGCGACTGAATTCTCTACTGCCCTTTAGGGGACCACAAATTCATTGGCTGCACTGTAGAACATTTTACCTTTCCTCCCCAACTGGAAAAATATTTATTCTTTTCTGTCGGTTCAGACTGAATACACTAGCAACCAACAAAATGAAAAATCTTGTCAAATAACCTCGAATAGGCCAATACAGCAACTGGAAAGGATGCATGTATGTACTGCAACCATTCACAATGTTTAAGATGGTTATTATTACGACATTAATTTATTTGCGACGCGTTTTGTGCCACTAGTGCTCATCATCACGCATCAGAGCATACAAATCACTTAATATTATTTACGTTATTGATGCTTTTAACTAGATTATCGCCATCTGTCTAGTTCGCATGGTCTTCATTGTGACCAGAACATATGCCTTCTTACAGATATGTATACTGGCTATTATCATTTGTCCTCGCTTTTGTAGCACTCTCACCCTCTGATTTAGTCACGTTTCATTTTTGTATTTTTTTTTAATTAGCACTGTATACTAACACGTGATAGCTCGATGCACACTGAAAAGTCAGAGATGCTGGTACACCTGCCTAATATCGTGTACGGCCCCTGCGAACACGCAGAAGTGCCACAAAACGACGTGGCATGGACTAGATTAATGTCTGAGTAGTGCTGGAGGGAATTGCCACCATGAATCCTGCTGAGCTGTCCATAAATCCGTAAGAGTACGAAGGGTGAAGATCTCTTTTGAACAGCACGTTACGAGGAATCCCAGATATGCTCAATAATGTTCATGTCTCGGGAGTTTGATGGCCAGCGAAAGTGTTTAAACTCAGAAGAGTGTTCCTGGAGCCTCTCTGTAGCAGTTTTGGACGTGTGGGGTGTCGCATAATCCTGCTGGAATCGCTCAGGGCGTTCGGAATTCACAATGGATAGGAATGGATGCAGGTGATCAGACAGGATGCTTACAAACGTGTCACCTGTTGCAGTCGTATCTAGACTTACCAGGGGTCCCATATCACTCCAATTGCACACGGCCTACACCATTACAGAGCATCCACCAGCTTGAACAGTCTCTTGCTGACATGCAGGGTCCATGGATTCACGAGGTTGTCTCCGTACCTGTACACGTCCATCCGCTCGATACAATTTGAAACGAGACTCGTCCGACCAGGTAACATGTTTCCACTCATCAACAGTCCAATGTCGGTATTAGCGGGCCCAGGCGGGGCATAAAGCTTTGTGTCGTGCAGTCATCAAGGGTACGAGAGTGGGCCTTTGGCTCCGAAAGCCCATATCGATGATGTTTCGTTGATGGTTCGCACGCTGACACTTGTTGATGGCCCAGCATTGACATCTGCAGCAATTTGTGGAGGGGTAGCACTTCTGTCAGGCTGATCGACTCTCTTCAGTCTTCGTTGGTTCCAGCCTTGCAGGATCTTTTTCAAATGGTTCAAATGGCTCTGAGCACTATGGGACTTAACATCTGAGGTCATCAGTCCCCTAGAACTTAGAACTACTTAAACCTAACTAACCTAAGGACATCACACACATCCATGCCCGAGGCAGGATTCGAACCTGCGACCGTAGCAGTCGCGCGGTTCCGGACTGCGCGCCTAGAACCGCTAGACAACCGCGGCCGGCGGATCTTTTTCCGGCCGCACTGATGTCGGAGATTTATGTTTTACCGGATTCCTGATATTCACGCACGTTCGTGAAATGGTCATAAGGTAAAATCCCCTCTTCATCGCTACCTCGAAGACGCTGTGTCCCATCGCTCGTGTGCCGACTACAACACCACGTTCAAACTTTCTTAAATGTTGATAACCTGCCATTATAGCAGCAATAACCGATCAAATAACTGCGCCAGACACTTTGTCTTATATAGGCGTTGCCGACCGTAGCGTCGTATTCTGCCTATTGACATATCTCTGTATTTCAATACGCATGCTTACACCAGTTTCGTTGGTGCTTCAGTGTATATGTGGTCCTTATATTTAACATGTAGTGATGCCTTGTGCAAATATAAGAACCATATGTACTTCAGGAACGAAGGTATAAGGTATTTACTGACTATTTCAGAATCTACTTATCTGTTTCGAAATAAATAAATTAAATCGAGTTTCGACACTACGAGAGACCGAAAAGTTTTGCTTGTGGTCTCTAATACTTAGGCTTGTCATTGCATCCTGTCTCAGCGACCATCACTTCCCTTGATAATAGTGGAAACTTTGCAGCTCTGCGTAACAATTAAATAATAAGTTTTTAAACGCATTTTTAGCTAAAAATCACCGTAGTTGTGGTAGTAGAAAGTAATATTGTTCTGTTTGGAAAAGAAGAGTTAAATACTTTATTTAGATGGTTATAAAAGCTTATTGTAACACTTTGGTCATTATTTTACGCGCTCCTTGTGAATATTTGGTAGGTAGCAACAGATCAACAACATACACACCATCCATATCTAACTTCGTCGCTAATGGTCTCTAAGCCGACAGGCAGTTAAACTCTGTAATTATTTTCCCCTCCCCATTCGCAGCTCACAAACTATTCCACTTACACGAATGTCTGTTTCTATTATCGGAATAATAATTTTGTTGTCGACTCCATCGCAAGTGCCTCTAATGATAGGTGCCGAATCAACGTGTGAATTACAGCGTTCGGATCCACACGTTGAGAACTCTACGACGGAGGTAGGAGTAATTCATGAACTTCGGCCGCAGTCTTAGACGTGTGACTAGTTTTCAGGCATGCAGCTGTATGATCGTTAATTGCAGTAACCGATAGAAATATTGATCGCGCAAGGTTTACTGGCGCAGTGATCTGTTACCTTTAGAAGTGCATTTGCCATTTGTAGAAAACTCTGAAATATTTAGTCTAAGGAAAAGTACTCTCTCATATCGTTACCAGAAGAAATATACGAGCATATAAGACATATTCACAGAACTAATTTATCACGAAGCATTACATCTCAGAAAGTGGCTACATCTTGTGACGCAGAAAATATCTGCACAATCATTCAGTTTGTAATGGCCTGAACCTGACCAAATATTTGTGTGTTACATTACCAAACACCAGTGACGGTTTTCGCTCAGTGGTAGATACTTCCCTTTTATACGTTGACAAGTCATGTGTTTCGAATTAAACTGAGACTTACTTCTTGGCTGTCACAAGTCCTCAACGACGCCTCGGACGCCCTATACCAACTCTAAATTTTCAGTCTAGCAGTGGGAACCAAATCCTCATCTGAGGATAGGAATCTGTTAAATTCGAATTTTTTTCACGCTTTAATTTCTTATCTGTTGATGTGACAGACGTTAGAAGCAGCGATTTTTCAAGTATGATACTGATACACAATGTGTTTTGTGGAAAGAGTCTTCGCATGTTTCGTCAAGCCTTAAGCCGTCGGCACACGGACCGTGCATGCGAACGTTGAGCGTTGAGCGTTGAGCGTGCCTAGTTTCTGACGTCATAGCGTGGAATAGCACGTTCAGGAGTCTTTCCGAACGTGCAGAGCAATATCTGACATGTCAGATATTGAGCGTGCGTCTGAGCGTTGACCAATGACATGGCATAATGCCACCTACGTCACACGCACGCCGTCTCCCTTCAGTACAGTTGGCATTCATTTCAAGCCTATATGTTTATATGCCGTTTCTGAGAACCAGCAAACTGAGAATCACTGGAAAACCCGTTGTTAACTGTGTGATTCGTTCCAATAAAATAATGAGAAACATCATATTCGTGGCAAAAGAATTATTGTAACTTGCATATTATGAGAGTAGGCTATTTGAAGGCAGCAAAACGCAATGTTCTTGGTACAATTAGTTTTAATTAAATTTCAATTAGTGACATATCTACGATTAAGGTTTTCAGCAGGGGCTAACATAATCTGATTAGTTAGAAGGAGCGTCTCGTTAGTTTAGCGTAATGAGTAGCGGCACTGTAAAATCGTTTATTGGGGCGGTGGTTCGCGTCTTGACAACCCCAAATATTTTTTCCTAACATTCGCGTTTTTATTAGGTTCTGATACTTTATTATTAGTTTAATATGAGCATATACTATAATATTTGATGTTATGTAAATATAAGTTCACCTTTTTTTGAGGTGTGACTTTGTTCGATTGGCTTAATCTACAGAACAGCTTTCGCTACTTGTATAAAAATATTTTGCTCCTTTTTCTTTTACGGTTCGTAATTCACATGTTGCAAAGATTGTGCTACTGGGTAGGAACAGTGATCAAGTAAGACTGGCCTTCGGATTTTACTAAAATGTGGAAATGATGAAATAATTTTTATGCGGAGAAGTATTCCAAATTTGTACCGCACTGTTTGTTTTGGAACGTTTATAAGTCTGTGTCCTTATTGATTGGACATGGTAGTTTCCTTTTCGTGGACGACGGAGGAAATGTGCGTTTTAATAGAGCTAACGAGGGAATTTTACGCGCGCCCGTTGAGTAAACAGTGTGATTTACGAACTAGAAACATCCCTCAACTGCCGCTGGAGTGCGTTGCTTTTGCGTATATCACGATGGGGCCCACGTACCGTGTGCACAAGTCGCACCGTTCCTGAGCGCTCAGCAGCACGTTGAACTTGGCACGCTCAACGTTAACGTTCGACAGCACGGTCCGTGTGCCGACGGCTTTACACTTCTGTACTACCTAATTTTGCTGTCAGTACTTAATAATCACACTCTGTCTAAATTGAAATTGGTCTTTCAGAAAGCATTGGGCGTTTTTAGGTATTTGCTGCTGACATACACATAGTCTGCTACCTTAAATAATAAAAGATATCTCAATATTTAAAATAAATGCTTATTTATATTTTATATATTTTTTTACATTCAGTTAAATCATTTACCTTTTCTTCTATGAACAACTAGTCTGATATTTAAAAATATATTACTACTTATTTACTAAACTTTCTAAATACGACTTATCTTTGCTACTTACTTTTTGTCTTCAAATTTCACTGCTACTTATATCTCCGGATATGTACCAGTACATTTATTAGTAACCATTATCTTTATTTGCTTTCAGCTGATTCGTGGACATAAGTTTTTTAGCCTTAAGAAAGTTTATTATATTCGAACTGAGAATATTTGAGGGACCCTGCAGCAAACAGAAGTTAGGGATATTGGTCCGTAATTTTGCGGGACCATTCTTTGCCTTTCTTGTATACTAGAGTCGCCTTCGCTTTTTTCCAGTCGCTTGGGCCTTTGTACTGGGCGAGAGATTCACGATAAATCAAACTAGGTAAGGGGCCAGTGCCGTAGAATACTCTTTTTAAAATCTAACTTGAATACCATCCGTACCTGATAATTTATTTAATCTGACTGACAATATTTGTGACCAAAAGTCAGCTTTTTAATTAATCCGAAACCGAATACGGCTTTTTAATACTGAGGAAGGGAAGAATTATTGTACTCTTACGTGATGTGTTTCGATTTTATAACTGCGCTTTTCCCACCTACTATTGTCAGAAATAGCTTGCGTTCACCAACACTGTCAGAAAGCTTTTGGAACAGCGAAGACTTTGGTCAGGTCAAAGAGTCCAAACTTTGCTGTTTTATACATTTGATTCAGCATAATTATTGACTACTTCAATGCCACAGACATTTTGCATTCTCTTACTTTTCTCTTTATAGTACCATACGGGCTGGGTGTCATGTGATTCGTGATGTACTCGAGTCCGTAGAAAGGATTTAAGCTGCGCCGCCGCGAGTGTCCCATCATTTTCATTGCTCGTAGAACTGACCGCAGCAACATTTCACTGTGGACAGTCTGAGGGACCGCAGAACCTTTAACACCTGGTGCTTCACAGCTTTTATATTTCACCACACAAATTATCTCATATGTTTATGTCGCGAACTTCACCTAAATTTCGTTGCAATTTCAGGATATGTCTTTTGGCGACCGAAAGCCGTTGGTTGAGAATCCTGCTGGCTTTCTGCATTCCGTTTCCATTTATTTATTTAATTTCCTGTGAAGACTCAGTTCTGACACTCTTCTTCTTCTTTCGAGGTAAACGTCCCCTCTTGGATGATTTTCCAGCCCATTTATTGTTTCTTGTGCTGTTTTTCGTAGCGTGAAATACTGTATATTCTATTCAACTCTAGCATGATTATTTCACCAATAGATAAAATTTCAGTTTCTAGTAATAATGAATTCTGTGAAAGGCCATTCGTTTTGTTGAGTCACCAGTGATTAATTTAACGCCTAAACGATGTGGTTTGTGATATGCAATAAAACACTCAGTTTCATTGTCATAGAAGAGTACATTTATCTGTTCATTTGATAACTGAGCCTGTCTGCATCAATAATTAGATTAAAACCGGTGCCGGCCGGAGTGGCCGTGCGGTTCTAGGCGCTACAGTCTGGAACCGAGCGACCGCTACGGTCACAGGTTCGAATCCTGCCTCGGGCATGGATGTGTGTGACGTCCTTAGGTTAGTTAGGTTTAATTAGTTGTAAGTTCTAGGCGACTGATGACCTCAGAAGTTAAGTCGGATAGCGCTCACAGCCATTTGAACCATTTGAACTATTAAAACCGGCGTAATTAATTCCGTTCTCCTCAAACAGCGATTGTACTACTTATTTTGTGAAATTGTGTTTCAAGAAATACACAAAGTTTTCTATACTTTACCGAAGGACTGCTAATCTATCACAGATGAATCAGTTACATCAATAAAAATTAAGTATTCTGCACGAATATTGGTCATAAGCCACACACATATGTTTTCATTGGTTAATAGCAGCACGCACCTCATTTTACCATCAAAAGTCGAAAACTCTGACGCCGTAACCTGCAGCTTCTTATGCTTTTGTACTGCGCCCCTACGGAGAGTTAGCGCCCAAGCGGATATAGGTCTGAAATGAGTTCGCCATGACTTTGCGTTTGGACGGTTGCTTCCGAGGTGAGAGGGAGCTGTAGATAAGAAGTGATTGAGTTCCTCAAGAGTTCTACTATCGAGCCAAACAATCTTCGTTTAACAGCTTCCGCTGCTTTTAGGAGATAAGTGACAAGGAATTTATGAGAGTTATCCCTTGGTGGTGCCAATTTTTACAGTGGTAACCTGCACCTGCACATCTTTCTCCAATAATAATTTTCGGTGAAGAATACCTCGTTTGTTTCTCATACTGTAGACTCAAACAAATGTAAATTACACGAAATGACTAATTTTGGTCTCTGGTAACTGAATTATAATCAGAATCCAATTCTGACAGAGACTACTAAAGATGGTTCACAATGTTCTAAGCCTGTCAAATTAAATAAGCTTATTGCACTTTAAAAATGTAACTATATAAAACATTGTTATCTTCACCCGTTTATAAACTTATTTGTCCCTAAATTGTTATGAATGTCTCTGTTGATATTAAATACAGATATTATTCTCTCATTTTCTTTAATTCTTAGCACACAGCAGCTCGACGATAATGTCCTTGCATAGAATCATGAAATCTGTTATTTTTCTAATGACAGAACACAGCAATCAGTCGTCCGTTTCATTCAGGTTTCATTAGACATCTTGCCCGCATCTCGTGGTCGTGCGGTAGCGTTCTCGCTTCCCACGCCCGGGTTCCCGGGTTCGATTCCCGGCGGGGTCAGGGATTTCCTCTGCCTCGTGATGGCTGGGTGTTGTGTGCTGTCCTTAGGTTAGTTAGGTTTAAGTAGTTCTAAGTTCTAGGGGACTTATGACCACAGCAGTTGAGTCCCATAGTGCTCAGAGCAAGTTTTCATTAGACAAATCTAGATTTCGGCTAGTGCCTATCCATTATCAGTGCACTATTTCATGGTATCAATGCATCTCCTACTACGTCAGTCCCCTATTGCTCGGGCTGCTGTCACAGTTGGTTCAAATGTAAAAAATGTTCGTCGAGTCTTGAACGAACTGTGACAAAAGCCCGAACAACAGGGGACTGACGTACTAGGACATGCATTGATACCGTGAAATAGTGCATTGATAATAGCTAGGCACTAGCCGAAATCTAGATTTGCTTAAAGAAACCTGAAAGATACGGACGACTGATTGCTGTGCTCTATCATTTGAAAGCCATATCACAGTCGTTGAGTAAACGCACATTCCTAATGGAAGGTAACTTGAATCTATTATTTGTTAACGGCGATTTAATAAATTATGTTAGATTTTTAAAAGAATAAATTAAATTAGAGTAACTTCTTAGTACGTATATTTCTTCGAAAGCTACACTGGAGATCTATTTGTAAGCATTTTTCAACGTTCGCCTGAATATATCAGGGTTCAATATATGTTCCTAATCGAGCGTTTATACTGGATCATCATTTCACTTAAGGCCGCTACATGATATAAGCACTACATTTTCTGTGTTTCTGATGCTAGTTTGCGTTGCAACACTGATGCGAACAACCATGTATAAAGACATACAGACACTCTAAAAAAAGAAGCATCCGAAGATTTCTCCACAGGGTTCGAAAAGGATGTAGAGAATAATTTTGTGGTTGAAGGCTTTATTAATACATACTCTTATTTCAACTGTAGAGGTTGGGGTGACTGATCTCTATGATGGGTGGTGGAGATGGGCTAGCGTTGCGCTCAACCAAAACTACGATTCGGTAGTTCTGGTACACTACATAAATGACGTAGTAAATGGTAGCGTTACTGGTAGTATTGGTAGAATTGGTAGGGAAACAAACATAAATGAATGTGTAAGAGAGAGACTAGAATCTGACTTATCTTCGGTTTTTTCTTTGTTTTGCACGTATTTAGAACCGCACATCATTCAGTGTTAGTCCATTGTGTGTTTTATATCATTACAGAATATAAATTGCATTTTATAACTAATGAGAATTAGTTTATCGTGTAACTTCTGCACTTTTGGTGCAAGTACAGTCTACATGCACAAATATATGTATATTTTGTACTCAGTAGAACATTCTTCATCATGATCAAAGGCAAAAATTTCCTGCTGTTATTGATAAATATGAATGTTGTTTACGAATAACAAAACGTGCTTTATATAAGCTGAACGAAATAATGAAGTGATGTTTAATATATTTTTGTTTTGTTTAGGAAATTGCGTTTTGTTTTTGGATCTGTATTGTTTTCTTTATTTTTACTACAACATCCCTCTGTTCCACGTCACAAATCAACAGTTTTCGAGTAAAACATTGAGAATTTCAATTTTGGTTTAAATAGTGTTTACATTTAGACAATAGATATGAGGATAACTACGTAGAACAAAAATGTTCAATAGGTTGGCTAGCTCCTTACACAACCCCACTGAGTTTGTAGACGGTTCACCGACTCCGGTTTTTAGAGAAACCTAGTAAAATACTCATCGCATACGCAAATAAAGCGATAGTTTGGATCGTAGACTGTCAGCTTGTGGATGCAGTACGTAGCGGTAGCAGCTTGTTGACCCATATCTTAACGATATCTTGCGTAATCTTCCCTCCGTAGCTGGCTATAGATGGTGACTGGTACAGGGTGACATTTATTGAACTATGTGAAATAAAATCGTCATAACTTCTGAACGGTTTGCGTTAGGGCATTCAAACTGCACGGTTTGCCGCGGGGCATGAGGGGAGTAAGTATACGGTGAATGGTTTGGTTTAGCGACAAAGCCCACTTTCATGGGGATGGATTCGTCAATAAGCAAAATTAGCGCATTTGGTTGACTGAGAATCCTCTTTTCGCGATCGAGAAGTCTCTTCACCCTCAACGGGTGACCGTGTGCTGTGCAATGTCCAGTCACGGAATAATCGGTGTGATATTCGTTGATGGCACAGTGATTAACAAACGGTACGTGAAGGTTTAGAAAGATGGTTTCATCCCCATTATCCAACGTGACCCTGATTTCGACAAGATGTGGTTCACGCAAGACCGAGTTCGACCCCATCGAAGCAGGGGAATGTCTGATGTCCTGGAGGAGCATTTTGGGGACCGTATTCTGGCTCTGGGATACCCAGAGGCCACTGGCATGGGCCTCGATTAATCGCCATATTATCCGGGTCTGAACACATGCGACTCCTTTTTGTGGGTCTATATTAAAGACAAGGTATACAGCAGTAACCCCAAAACCATTGCTGAACTGAAAGCTGCCATTCAGGCGCTCATCGAAAGGATCGATGTTCCGACACTTCACAGGGTCATGCAGATTTCGCTATTCGTCTGCGCCACATTATCGCCAATGATGGCAGGCACGTCGAACATCTCATAACCTAGATACGAATATCTGTAGTAACGGTTACATGTTGAATAAAGTGTGTGCACACCCAAGTTTGTAGCTAATTTACGTTTTTCCATATAGTTCAGTAATTGTCACCCTGTATTACCTGTCTAAAATCGGTATTATATGCGAGCTTGGTCCGTCGTTGTTTCTGAAATGGTAGCACTTGTCTCCCCTGCGACAACAGAACCAGGGCGTAAGGCATGGCCTTTCGACAACCGTGACGTCACTGCCTGTCTGTCTTTCCGTCGTGTCAACGATTTCACAGCCCTGGCTATGCCGTGATAGTGTAGCAATATCGCCTTTCAGGAGCCCTGGACGGTGACTTCTGTGGTGTCAGCATTATCTGCATACTGCTTCTTACGCAAGAACACCTAAGTGCCTCTGTTACTGAGGTTTCGTCCGTCACCCTTGCTATGACGTCTCCTGCTAACTTTGTTACAATATGCGTCTGCTGCGCCGGGCAAGGCCGTGGTACCACAGAATCCAGTAGTGTGTGAGTGTGTTGGATCGTAGTACAAGAAACAGGTTTAGTAGATGTGTCTAGCACTGCTACAACCTGCTCCAGAGGTTCTAATGTACAAAAGTACTGTTAAAATGCTAGACTGATGGTAGCCAAACTAGTCTGCTTTGGAAAGGGCAAGATCCGATATATTTTTCATGGACCCAGTTCTATCAAAGACTAATTGTTGACGGACTTATATCTTCTCACCAACCTTTTTTGTTTCATTTTCATCTGCCATTAAATATGATAAATAGTATCTGAAGCCGTACTGAATTTTCAGTTTTTATAACTGTTTCTACGTGTATTATTACATAATTTTTCAAATGTGTATTTTTTATATAGAAACAAAACTGGAAGTATTCGTCATTTGATATAAGCACGATTCAGTTTTGAATGTTATGCTGGGGTTTGAAATGATATACCAGTAAGTACATGGTACGCAGCAGCTCTTTTCATATTCTCAGTTCAAGCGTTAATGATGCAATATCAAATGTCATTGTGACGGTGGCCGTTGTTTTGAATAAATGCATAATAAAGGCATTTATGCACATCTTTTGTCTTCCAAGGTGCAATGCGAACATGTTATTCCTAAAAATTAACTATTTATGATCGCAATATGTAAGCGCCAACAGAGCAAAATCTCCAATTAATAAATCACGCAGCCAATCATTTGCCAATTTTCACTTATTTTTAGACCTGACCCAGGTTTCAATATCGCTGAGTACATCTTCTACAGAAAAACAAGGCGTTGCTTCCATTTAATGACGCAAAACATATTACATCCATGACACGCTGAGGCGCCCAAGTCACATTCAGACAATACAATCAAAATCACTTAAAACTAAGATTAAAAACAGCTATGGCTATTGAAAAGAGGAACGTCAATCTGAGGAACATGGGTTAAGTTTAAAAATACGGGGGCGTGCTGAAAAGTAATGTCTCTGAATTTCTTATGTGAAAACGCAGAGTTCTTTAAATAAAATAAACTTTATTAACATTCTATATCTTTATTCTTTCTGTCTACATATTTATTTCAGAACACATTCACGCATTTCTCCCAACGAGAGACCAGTTTCTTCATATTGTCACTGAAGAATGTTTGACTTTGTTGACGGAGCCACAACCTCTACTCTGCTTCTACCGCTTCGTCACTATAAAAGTGAAGTCATCGAAGGTGATCTTTAAACTTTGCAAGCAGATGAAAATCTTTCTTTAAAGTCAGTACCGCCGTCAGACTTTTTTATTTGCAGTGTTACATTTATATGATCTTGATTTCGGCTCCAAAGTGCCATTATCAAGTGTTTTAAGTGTTATACAGTGCCTAAGATGGCATACTGTCGTATTTAAAATACACTATTAGACACATTGTCTAAGGGTCGATATTTCTGTCACAAAAATATCGACCCTTAGACAATGTGTCTAATAGTGTATTTTAAATACGCCAGTATGCCATCTGAGGCACTGTATAACACTTCAAATACTTGGTAATGGCACTTTGAAGCCGAAGTCATGATCGTGTAAATGTAACACTGCAAATAAAAAACACTCTAATGGAGGTACTGACTTTAAAGAAATACATTATGACTGTGGCCCCACATTATGAAAAATTTATCAGATGAAAATCGTATGGGGCCAAGCCGGGAGTGTATGGAGGATGGTCGAAGACAGTGAACCCAAAGAGTTGGATTGTTGCAGATGTGGCAGCGCCCTTGTATGGTCTGGCATTGCCATGCTGAAATTGAGGGTGGTCCATGTGTGGACGAACTCTTTGAATTCAAACCCCGATTACAGCACGCCGTTTCTGACGCACCGACATAGTTATGATACACACCACCATTTTACACGTTACAATTCGGAGCCCTCTAGCAGCAGAGAGGGGGGGGGGGGGTTACAAATATGTCGACACAAAGACTAATGTTACTAACTGATCGGCTTTGTACGTTATTCATTGGAAACTTACTCACACTTGCTGCTAACTAACAGCCATGTTCAAGATTGGGAGCAGGGCCTGTTAGATAAGGACTAGCCAGGGTCTTCAGACTGATTCGACAGAAAAAAAAAAAATTCAAATGGCTCTGAGCACTATGGGACTTAACAGCTAAGGTTATCAGTCCCCTAGAACTGAGAACTACTTGAACCTAACTAACCTAAGGACATCACACACATCCATGCCCGAAGCAGGATTCGAACCGTAGCGGTCGCGCGGTTCCAGACTGAAGCACCTAGAATCGCTCGGCCACTCCAGCCGGCTGATTCGACAGAAAACTGATTGGAGGGTGGTCTAAGTTCTGATAAGAAAAGTCCAACAAAGCAATGGTATGAAACTTCCTGGCAGATTAAAACTGTGTGCCCGACCGAGACTCGAACTCGGGACCTTTGCCTTTCGCGGGCAAGTGCTCTACTAACTGAGCTACCGAAGCACGACTCACGCCCAGTACTCACAGCTCTACTTCTGCCAGTACCTCGTCTCCTACCTTCCAAACTTTACAGAAGCTCTCCTGCGAACCTTGCAGAACTAGCACTCCTGAAAGAAAGGATATTGCGGAGACATGGCTTAGCCACAGCCTGGGGGATGTTTCCAGAATGAGATTTTCACTCTGCAGCGGAGTGTGCGCTGGTTCGCAGGAGAGCTTCTGTAAAGTTTGGAAGGTAGGAGACGAGGTACTGGCAGAAGTAGAGCTGTGAGTACTGGGCGTGAGTCGTGCTTCGGTAGCTCAGTTGGTAGAGCACTTGCCCGCGAAAGGCAAAGGTCCCGAGTTCGAGTCTCGGTCGGGCACACAGTTTTAATCTGCCAGGAAGTTTCATATCAGCGCACACTCCGCTGCAGAGTCAAAATCTCATTCTGGAAAGCAATGGTATGAATACCATATTATGGTTACATAGTATTAACCTGAAGCATTTCGGTGCTCTCAAATACCGCTCCGCTGTTGTTATGCGCACGAGGAGGCCAATTCACCTTCTGTGAACGAAAAACATAAAAAAATCACCAGAGTTCGCGAAATAACTAATCACAAACAACGCAGAAATGTATTAGGCGCTTTACAGGGAACTGGTGTTCTCCTCAATAAATGCGGCGAAATGTCACGTGATCGTGTGCGATGCAAGCGACGCTGTCCTGTGATGGACTCTGCACCTGCCACAAAGTAACGAATTAACTGAGTGTTGCGGAAATGTCAATAAAATAGAGAACACAGTAGACGCCCAAAAGTCAGCTGGTCTTCGATGAAAATAATTTCTTGGGGGGTGTTACATTAGACGACTTACTTTGAAGCGCAACTACATCTTTGGGGTGCTGTGAATTTTAATCACAGGATAAATCTTATAACTTCTTTTAAGATACGTTTCTAAAATAATTTCTGTGCGTTCTGAGGTCTTCTCGTCTTTTCGCCTGAATAGGTCTTAGATCATGATACGGTGTTAGCACTGAAGCATGAACGTGAAGTGTTTTGAGGACGGCAATGTGCTTTTGAATACCGACGTAGCTGTGTAAGTCCACAAAGCCTGTGAGGTTGCACGCAGACGGGCGCGCGAGCGAGATAAAATCAGTAAAGTCTGGCCGAGAGTGTTTGCTCTCTGAGGACACGCCGCTAAAGCCTCGCCTGCCGGGTACCTTCACTTCAAACATTTAACAGCTCTCTAACGATAACAAAAATGAAAACGCCTCTCCCGTTGCTTCGCGATATTTAGCTCGATCCAGGTTTTTCGCGTTCTGATAAACCGGATACCTTCAATCTGTCTTTCCTCTTTCAGCGGAAAATTTACCTTTACATTCAGAATTACAGAGTATAATAACCTCACCCCTCCACCCAGCTTTTTGACGTTAGCTGTCTCTCTTTTTAAAACGACTCGAGCATCGTCACCCGAGGCTTAGACACAGACACTAACAAGAGAACCGCGCGTACTTGTTATCACCATTTACGTCTAAATTTATGGAACCGAGCGAGGTGGTGCATTGTTAGCACACCGGACTTGCATTCGGGGAGCACGACGGTTCAAACTCGCGTCCGGCCATCCTGATGTAGGTTTTCCGTAATTTTCCTAAATGGCTTCATGGAAATGTCTGGACAGGGCCTTTGAAAGAGCACAGCCGATTTCCTTCCCCATCCTTCCCTTATCCGAGCTTGGGGTCCGCATCTATCGACCTTGTTGTCGACGGGACGTCTATTCCTCCTCCTCTTCCTCAGATTTATGGTCTATGGAGGGGTTGATCAGAAATCACAGAAGTAGGAGCTCCTAATGGACAAGCGTTTAGAAAAAAATAGCATTTTTGGATCGGGTCCGTCGAGGGATGAGCCATTTATGTAAAGGAAGGGAGGAAGACAAGATTTAACGTCCCGTCAACATTGAGGTCATTAGAGATAGAGAAGAAGCCCGGCTTGATTCCAGGATGGAGAAGGAAATTGGTCGTCTCTTTCAAAGGAACCATTACGGCATTTGCCTGGAGCGATTTAGCGAAATCACGGAAAACCTAATTATGGATGGCCGGATGCGAGTTTGAACCATCGTCGTCCGGAGTGCTAGTCCAATTCGCTAGCCACTGAATGTTATGCAGACAAGCCGTATACAAAAATTTCTTTTACTTTTGTGATGTATCTCTAAAAGGCTAACAAATTTATTCTGGTAATTTACTCGTGTGGATGATAAACATATCCACGCTTTCACCACGAGATTTTTTCAAGATTAATAAGTATTCTTTTCGTGCAGTACTAAAGTGATTCCTTCCAAAATACGCATTCGACTGCTGCAACTCTGTGTGTTTTTATCATCAGGTAAATAATTTGCTCAAAAAACTTCAAAATTGCTTTTATCTCATCGAGAGAGATAAAGAAACCACATCACGAGAAGACTGCATGAATATACATTCCATTATACATTACCATCTACCCTCGCCAATATTTGGCCAAATGATGCGATACACTTGGTTTCTGTCAACCTGTGCCATGAGAGTGAACCTTTTTTCAATGTAAACCAAGATTTTTCTTTTACAGAAATTTTAAAACAACCGTGTAATCGGAAAAAATGTGGTGTATACATCGTGTTTAAGAAACCGAGAAGTTTACTGCTTCTCTTTTCTTATGATAAATATGACACCAGCACGTAAAATAATAAAATAACCTAATTTTATGTACGAAGTTCTCATATAAGCCTTGTAATCCCTTCCCGGAAATTTATTTTAAATCCCACATTTTCCTTTATCTTTTCTTTTCATACCTTTTATGAATATATTAATATATTCAATTTTTTGTGTCATCAGTCTTGTCCTGTGAGAATTGAACATTATTTCGGTTTATTTGCAGTGTAAGTGCTGTAAAACCTGAAAATAAAAAAAAATTCCGCATACGGACTCGACCGCACGACCCTCGGATTACCGTTCTGTGCTCTTTCCGTAGTGCAAGCTGCTGCCTCAAAACTACTGTAACATAAATAGCCGATGTCACGCCGAACGGACGCCAAAAATGCTGTTTTTTCAAAACACTTGGCCATCTGGAGTTCCCAACATTGTCACTTTTATTTCTGTGCAAGCGCTGCATATACAAACATCTGGACGAAATCGGTGATGAGTAGGCGCGGTCCCCTGGTGAATCATTCTTTTCCACGCTGGCGGTAAAACTGTCCGATTCATTTCATGTCCCTTTTTTTACATCTTCTTCCAGGGTGTAAATACGTATCACATTTTAGTAGTTGTAATGTATGTGTAGAAGTCAAACTCAACTTCGCTGCACTGAAGTCCAGTCTGCATTCTGCCGCCCACGGAGTAGCAGATTGCTGAATGCTCCGGTTGCACGTGTATAACACCATTTCCGTCTTCACGTGCTCATTCCCTAAATGTCTCTGAGCACTATGGGACTTAACAGCTATGGTCATCAGTCCCCTAGAACTTACAACTACTTAAACCTAACTAACCTAAGGACAACACACAACACCCAGTCATCACGAGGCAGAGAAAATCCCTGACCCCGCCGGGAATCGAACCCGGGACCCCGTGCTCGGGAAGCGAGAACGCTACCGCGAGACCACGGGCTGCGGACCCCGTGTGCTCATTCCCTTTCATAGTAGCGCTGTACACCGTTAAGCTTAGACATTAATTTGATGTGACTGTGTCACGCAGCAGAACCAGTAATACTAATTTCGAACATTACAGTGTTCTTTTTCCTGCTCATCTGCATTAACTTACATCTCTCTAAATCTAGATTAACCTGCCATTCATGACACCAAATAGAAATTGTACCACAAACAATCGTAGATGGAATGTCAGATCATTTATGTCTATAGAGATGAACACTGTCTGGTAAAATAAGTAATGCACCCAGAAGATGGTCGGACGTCAGTCTAACTTCATATACATCCACACCACAGGCGGGTATGTAAATGTCATCATCAACATCATCATCAGCCAATTCAATCATTAGATGATGTGGCCTCTTCGAGTTGTGGATTCAGGTAGGCTTTCAAAAGTCTTCTCGAAGTGGGACGGTCTTGGGCAGTTCTCTGCCAGGTGTTACCAGCGATCTTCTTGATGTCTTTGTCCCATCTGTCTGGTGGTCTTCCTCTAGGCCTCCGGTGCTCTCTCGGACTCCACTCCAGTACTAGCTTCGTCCATCTGTTGTCTTTTCTTCTTACAACGTGGCCAGCCCACTGCCATTTCAAGGAACCTACTCTCTCTAAGATGTCATTGACCTTCGTCACAGACCGGATGTCATTTGCCCTTTTCCTGTCCTTTCTTTTATAGCCCAGCATTGATCTCTCCATGGCTCTCTGTGCTGTCCTAAGTTTCTCTTTTGTGAATGAGTTCAGTGTCCATGTCTCGCAGCTATACGTCATCACAGGAAGAATGCATAGATCAAATACTGCTTTCTTCAGATTTACTGGCATTTTTGATCTGAATACTTTTGAATTCTTCCTCAAATGCTTGCCCGCCAAGCTTGATGCGTCGATAGATTACTGGTCTTATGTCTCCCCTCATATTTATAATCTGGCCAAGGTAGACATATTCACTGACCTCTTCTAGTAGACTGTCTTTGACTTTCACATCTCCAGCTGGGACCCCTGCGACAAGTAGAACAACCACGAGAGTGCAGTAGAATTGTTCGTTTTAAGTGTAGTTACCACGCCTGTTAGAAAATGTAAGGGGGCGTGGAAAGCGTCAGACGTTGTGTGACCACTATGAATGTCACGGAGATGCGGCCTACTCGTGTGAAACAGCTTTATCAGCACGTGACAGAATTTCAAATGAGCCTCCTTTTGGATGACCATTTTCCGGCTGGTCGACTCGTGCAATATCCAGATTTGTGGGGCATTCGGATTTGATAGTGGTCCGATTTTGGTCTGCAGTGTAACGGGAGGGCAGGCATATCCGTCGTCAAATTTCCGGGCGACCACGTTTGACCACCGCAAGGCAGGATGTGCACCGAGAACATCGTAACCCCTTCACATATGCGCTTGCCATGGACTCCCTGCGACCTTCTGTATAATCCCGGAATATTGGTTGGGGACTAGCTGCAGACAGATTAGGATATTACCGGCCCTTGCGTAGGCTGCCGCTGACATCACAGTAAAATCAGCTGCTTTTGGAGTGGTGTCGTGATCGGGAAGCACTGATTGCTCATGAATGGCGTCGTATTGTACGCAGCCATGAATCACGGTTCTGCATCATCCAGGATGACCATCGTCGATGAGTATGGTGGCGACCAAGGAGAGATCCGGTGTGGGGAGCCATTGGGTTTGATTTCAGATCACGGCTGGTAGAGTGAGGGGACTCCGGTGGTATAACGGTGAGTCACAGACCTCCTGCGTTCTCATGTGTTACTTCTAATGCGAAAGTATCATGGTGCCATTTTTCAACAGGACAATGCTCGTCCGAACTGGACACGTATCTCTGTTAACAGTAAGCGTGACGTTGAGGAACTCTCGTTGTTAGCATGTTCCCTAGATCTGATCCGCCGGACGTTATATTCGAGCGGTTCTAAGCGCTTCAGTCCGGAACCACGCGGCTGCTACGGTCGCAGGTTCGAATCCTGCCCCGGGCATGGATGTGTGTGACGTCCTCAGGTTAGTTAGTTTTAAGTAGTTCTAGGTCTAGGGAACTGATGTCCTCAGATTTTAAGTTCCATAGTGCTTAGAGCCATTTGAACCATCTGTTCCAGATAGAATATGTGTGGACCGTCCACCCCTGGTAGCGCGACGGAATGTCATGCCTAACGACCCGGGTTCGATTCCCGGCTGGTCGGAGATTTTCTCCGCTCAGGGACGGCGTTGTGTTGTCCTTATCAACATCATTTCATCCCCATCGACGCGAAAGTCGCCGAAGTGGCATCAACTCGAAAAACTTGCACCAGGCGAACGGCCTACCCGCCGGGAGGCCCTAGCCACACGACATTTCCATTTCCATGTGTGGACCATCACGGACGCCAACTCTGTCCAAGTATCATCAGTATCCAGGACACCGTGGACCAGTTACAACAGTTGTGGGCCACCTCGCCTCAGGAGAGAAAAAAAATGTTCAAATGTGTGTGAAATCTTATGGGACTTAACTTCTAAGGTCATCAGTCCCTAAGCTTGCGCACTACTTAACCTAAATTATCCTAAGGACAAACACACACACCCATGCCCGAGGGAGGACTCGAACCTCCGGCGGGACCAGCCGCATAGTCCATGACTGCAGCGCCTGAGACTGCTCGGCTAATCTCGCGCGGCACCTCAGGAGAGAATACAACGGCTTTGTGATACCCCCTCTCAACCGAATCAGTGCAAGCGACCACAACAGAGAGGCTGCAGCGTCATACTAATAAGAACCCACATCGCCATGCTATTTGTAAATTTGTCTCCATTTTGGACATGTTCTGAGGCATCAAGGGATCACCAATTTAGTATTGGAGGGCAGCGTGGAGGGTAAAAATCATAGGGGGAGACCAAGAGATGAATACACTAAGCAGATTCAGAAGGATGTAGGTTGCAGTAGGTACTGGGAGATGAAGAAGCTTGCACAGGATAGAGTAGCATGGAGAGCTGCATCAAACTAGTCTCAGGACTGAAGACCACAACAACAACAACAACAACAACCCTCTCAACCCGTGAAGTTTCATTTCGTTTCCTCCTTTCCTTCTGCGTGCTTCCCTTTTCGTCAGGCCGTGTACATCTAGCCTAACAGCCACCACGATGCTAAAATCGGAGAGATTCAGACTCACACTGAAAGATGCCAAGTCTTCCCGCATCCGTCCGCGAACGGCATATGAAGGTCGGAAAACGACACAGGTACACAATGTACCTTCTCCCGTGCACCATACTTTGGTTTGCGAAGTGCAACTGTAGATGCAAATGTAGACTAGTCATGAATAACACAAAGACGTGCACCAAACGTAATGTCCGCATCCAGCGTATGTATCATCTGCTGTCACTGCACGGGCAGGGCGGTGTTGGGACTTAGCCCAAGAGATTGGCATGTAGTCAAGTATTTATACCACACCCCCTTATCCACTTGGAACCCGTACCGCACTGTCTTTCAGAGGTAGAGATCCGCTTTCGGATGTTAAAAAGCCTAACCTCTGTCCGAAGAGGCCCAGCGGTACCGACCGACCACCGTGTAATCCTTAGCCGATAGACGTCGAGGAATGCGGATGTGGAGGGGCATGTGGTCAGCACACCGCTCTCCCGGCCGTCGTCAGTTTTCGTGACCGGAGTCGCTATTTCATCTACATCTACATCCATACTCCGCAAGCCACCTGACGGAGTGTGGCGGAGGGTACTTTGTGTAACTCTATCGGTTGTCCCTTCTATTCCAGCTCGTATAGTTCGTGGAAAGAAAGATTGACGGTATGCCTCTGTGTGGGCTCTAATCTCTCTGATTTTATCCTCATGGGCTCTTCTCGAGATATACGCAGGAGGGAACAATATACTGCTTGACTCCTCGGTGAAGGTATGTTCTCGAAACTTCAACAAAAGCCCGTACCGAGCTACTGAGCGTCTCTCCTGCAAAGTCTTCCACTGGAGTTTATCTATCATCTCCGTAACGCTTTCGTGATGTCTAAGTGATCCTGTAACGAAGCGCGCTGCTCTCCGTTGGATCTTCTCTATCTCCTCTATCAACCCTATCTGGTACGGATCCCACACTGGTGAGCAATATTCAAGCAGTGGGCGAACAAGTGTACTGTAACCTACTTCCTTTGTTTTCGGATTGCATTTCCTTAGGATTCTTCCAATGAATCTCAGTCTGGCATCTGCTTTACCGACGATCAACTTTATATGATCATTCCATTTTAAATCACCCCTAACGCCTACTCCCAGATGATTTATGCAATTAACTGCTTCCAGCTGCTGACCTCCTATATTGTAGCTAAATGATAAAGGATCTTCTCAGTCAAGTATCTCCTCATTTAGCCTCACGAGGACTGAGTGTAGCCAGGTTACCAACAGCCCTCGGTAGACCCGGACGGTCCTCCATCCAAGTGCTAGCCAACCCCGACTTCGATGAACTGACGCTTTTGAGCGTTCACTTCTAGTAAATATTCGTCGCAACGATTACTCGGATCAGCAGGAACGTACCGCATATTCTACACAGAGTACGCGAAAGAACTTGCCCCCCTTCTAACAGCCGTGTACCGCAAGTCTCTAGAGGAACGGAAGGTTCCAAATGATTGGAAAAGAGCACAGGTAGTCCCAGTCTTCAAGAAGGGTTGTCGAGCAGATGCGCAAAACTATAGACCTATATCTCTGACGTCGATCTGTTGTAGAATTTTAGAACATGTTTTTTGCTCGAGTATCATGTCGATTTTGGAAACCCAGAATCTACTATGTAGGAATCAACATGGATTCCGGAAACAGCGATCGTGTGAGACCCAACTCGCTTTATTTGTTCATGAGACCCAGAAAATATTAGATACAGGCTCCCAGGTAGATGCTATTTTTCTTGACTTCCGGAAGGCGTTCGATACAGTTCCGCACTGTCGCCTGATAAACAAAATAAGAGCCTACGGAATATCAGACCAGCTGTGTGGCTGGATTGAAGAGTTTTTAGCAAACAGAACACAGCATGTTGTTATCAATGGAGAGACGTCTACAGACGTTAAAGTAACCTCTGGCGTGCCACAGGGGAGTGTTATGGGACCATTCCTTTTCACAATATATATAAATGACCTAGTAGATAGTGTCGGAAGTTCCATGCGGCTTTTCGCGGATAATGCTGTAGTATACAGAGAAGTTGCAGCATTAGAAAATTGTAGCGAAATGCAGGAAGATCTGCAGCGCATAGACACTTGGTGCAGGGAGTGGCATCTGACCCGTAACATAGACAAATGTAATGTATTGCGAATACATAGAAAGAAGGATCCTTTATTGTATGATTATATGATAGCGGAACAAACACTGGTAGCAGTGACTTCTGTAAAATATCTGGGAGTATGCGTGCGGAACGATTTGAAGTGGAATGATCATATAAAATTAATTGTTGGTAAGGCGGGTACCAGGTTGAGATTCATTGGGAGAGTCCTTAGAAAATGTAGTCCATCAACAAAGGAGATGGCTTACAAAACACTCGTTCGACCTATACTTGAGTATTGCTCATCAGTGTGGGATCCGTACCAGATCGGGTTGACGGAGGAGATAGAGAAGATCCAAAGAAGAGCGGCGCGTTTCGTCACAGGGTTATTTGGTAACTGTGATAGCGTTACGGAGATGTTTAACAAACTTAAGTGGCAGACTCTGCAAGAGAGGCGCTCTGCATCGCGGTGTAGCTTGCTCGTCAGGTTTCGAGAGGGTGCGTTTCTGGATGAGGTATCGAATATATTGCTTCCCCCTACTTATACCTCCCGAGGAGATCACGAATGTAAAATCAGAGAGATTAGAGCGCGCACGGAGGCTTTCAGACAGTCGTTCTTCCCGCGAACCATACGCGACTGGAACAGGAAAGGGAGGTAATGATAGTGGCACGTAAAGTGCCCTCCGCCACACACCGTTGGGTGGCTTGCGGAGTATAAATGTAGATGTAGATGTAGATGTAGATTTGTTCCACTGCCCATATTCGAACAGGTTATCTCCGGTTCACACGTCAACAAATTAGTGACGCCGTCTATAAGCGACGCCGGTTGTGCAAGTCAGTACGTCATTAAATTGAGTGCCAAAAGTAACGTGTCAACTAGCTTCATTCTTCCGACACTATCTGTTATTACTGATGCGGTCTCAGCGTCAGTGTCATTGGAGACTGTAGTTCGGCGTTTTCCAGCTTCGTGGGCCGTGCAGGTTTGCCACATATCATACACCAAACCGGCGTAACTGCGAAATGCGACCACAGTCGTTTCATCGTTAATGCAACGGGAAACGAATGGATATAAAGAACGAAGAATATTCTGAAAAGGGTGTAGTAGTAGATGAATGGCGGGTTGAAAGTTCATGGTCGATATGTGGCAGAACTGACCTCTTTAATGACTCATCTTGTCAACCTTCTCCTGTCAGAAAATTTCATCGCTGTTGATAAAGACCTACGTTTCCTTACAGCCACGGGTATCGCCCGTAGTAGTGAAATGTGACATTTCGCCAGTTACGTGAGACAAACCTTAAAATGTAAGGTAACAGTTGGTATTTTATTTGAATAGCTTGCTATTTTAGGGTACATGTCACATGCAGAAGCGATGACTTATTTAGTATTAAGTGTTAATTTTAAAATGACATTGTGACTAAGTTTGCCGTACAACAGCGAAAAAACTGGCAAACCAAGCATTCATATTTAGCAGGCTTTCGTTAGATAAACTTTAGGTCTGAGTCTATTGCACATTTTCCGTCTGAGCGCATTCTCTCCCATCTCGACCACCTATTTCAAACTATAACATTCCGAATGACCAGTTATTAAAAGAATTTCTAACAAGGGATTTATGTTACTTATGGGTAGAAAATTGATGAAACTTAATTAGAATTAATGGTAAAAAGTCTCCCATGTGGGTGTCATTAGACAAGAAGTAAAACTCCAATTATAAATTTGTTGATGCCTCTCCAAAGGTCGGCTGTATGAAGAGTAATGTTCTACTGGACAGATGTTGCGGAGGCTATATTGATAATACGAACCAGAACGAATGGGTGTTTCCCGTGGCGCGGGGCTCGCAGCATGCGTGAGAGAAGCGCCTTTGTGGGCAGGGAGGAGTGGGGAAGTGACTAAAGTGGTATTATGGACAGACTCGGCTGCACCACAGCCGCCGTTGCGGCATGAAGAAAGATTGGCAGAAGTGACTGTAATTAACAAGGAGAAAGAGCCAGAAGGAAGGAAAAAAAGAATAAGAACATGAAAAAAGTTATCTACCGCAATCTCGGTACAACGTTTCGTAATATTTTAATGCTGAAGATATTTTTTCAAATAATCACATTTAAAAACTGAGCGAGGTGTCGCAGACACAGGAACTCGCATTCGGGAAGACGACGGTTCAATCCCGCGTCTTGCCATCCTGATTTAGGTTTTCCGTGATTTCCCTAAATCGCTCCAGGCAAATGCCGGGATGGTTCCCTTGAAAGGGCACGGCCGACTTCCTTCCCCATCCTTCCCTAATCCGATGAGTCCGATGACCTCGCTGTCTGTTCTCCTTCCCCAAACAACCCAACCCAATCACATTTAAATAATTGAACGTGCACTTTCAACTTACCTTTCTCAGCGATGGAAGAAAGCTGCAAGTAATACGTAAGTCGTAACACCGCGGTAGTGTATTATTGATGTGTGCGCAAGTCTTCTGAGCGGTGTCGTCTTTCATGATTCGCCGGTGACAGACAATGGTTGAAAAAGTACCTGGGAGCTCATTTCGACCCAAATAGGCGTAAACGTACACCCTTTCGCCCAACTCACACGCACACAAGAAGATCTGCATGACGTTGCTTTATTTTCAAATGTGATTCATCTTCACAAGCGATTTTTGTTTTATGCGCACCGTGCCGTGGGCATACACCGCGACTCATACCGCCAGGTAAACTTTATTACACGCTTATAGCATTCAGTGGCAGTATTTCTACATTCATGCTACTATCGGGGTGATATAGGGCGTGATGAAGAATGGTATAGTGTCATGGTGTGGTTTTGGACGGCATGGTGATCACCAGTTGTTGCTGTATCCTGAACTAAATTGGTGATTGTTTTGCAGCACTGTGGTCCACCCATCTGCTGTTAAAATTCACGATTGTCGACGGGCGATAGTTAACTCTAGCGGTGGCTGGTTTCCTCGATTAGAAGTGCTGTCGCTACACCCTGGATAAGAAGGCACTGCCCATAGTCTACATGATCTCGATATACGGTGGGTGTGGCTCTGAGCACTATGGGACTTAACATCTGTGGTCATCAGACCCCTAGAACTTAGAACTACTTAAACCTAACTAACCTAAGGACATCACACACATCCATGCCCGAGGCAGGATTCGAACCTGGGACGTAGCAGTCACGCGGTTCCGGACTGAGCGCCTTAACCGCGAGACCACCGCGGCCGGCCACGGTGGGTGTCATATGCTGGGCACCCTGCATGTTGCCATTATCACATGCGCTGATACCATTCTGTCCGAAAGAACAGATACCATCGGTGACCATGCAGCTCGTTAGAATGAAATTACAATGAAATGAACACCCTTAGCTGCTTACAGGCGTTGACATACGTCATCGGGGAGAGATGAAAATGTGTGCCCCGACCGGGACTCGAACCGGGGATCTCCTGCTTACATGGCAGACGCTCTATCCATCTGAGCCATCAAGGATACAGAGGATAGTATATATATATATATATAAGTAAGGCTGACCGGCCACTTGACCATCTTCTTCTTCTGTGCGAATGCACAAACAGTGCCCAAACTCTTTACGGGAATCGGCAACGCGCCGCGAGTAATAATGGGCGGGGGCACTACGAATGTAGTGCGGGACAATACGTTGAGAATGTGGGTTTCGCGGGAGGCGTGCCAGAGATAAATCCCTGCGGTCTCGCTGTCCTCCGTGTCCTCGGTGGCTCAGATGGTGCCGGCACGGTAGCTCAGCATGTTCGATCAGAGCTGGTTGGCCTCTGTAATAAAAAACTGAGTGAAAGGATCAACAACGAACTTGGAGGGATGTCATGAGACGTCCGCAACGACCAAACACAACGATCAACAACGAACAAAATCCAAAAAAAAAAAAGGAAGATGGATAGAGCGTTTGCCATGTAAGTAGGAGATCCCGGGTTCGAGTCCCGGTCGGGACACACATTTTCATCTGTCCCCGTTGACGTATGTCAACGTCTATAACATTGTAGTACGTTAAGGTAGTTTTGGTACAGTACATAAGCGATGTAGTAAATGAGAGGATTACCGATAATATTGGTAGCATTGGTAGGGAAATAAACAAAAATGAATGTGTGAGAGAGGAACTGGGAGCCGACAACTTCTCTTTGATTTTTGTTTCTTTCTTTTGGACATAATTACAACCACACATCGTTCATCGTTAGTCAATTGTGTATTTTATTTCCTTACAAAACATAAATTGTATTTTATAAGTAAAAATCTAGCTGCTAGAGTAACTCCTGCGTTTTTGTGTAAGCAAAACAATTACTTTTGATACAAGCACAGTTTAAACGCACAAACATAAAAATTTATATAATTAATTTTGTTATTTTGTACTCAATAGAACGGTGTTCATCACGATCAAAAACAAGAGTTTCCTGTTATAATCGATAAGTGCGGAAGTTGTTTAGCAATAACACAAAAAAATGGTTCAAATGGCTCTGAGCACTATGGGACTCAACTGCTGTGGTCATCAGTCCCCTAGAACTTAGAACTACTTAAACCTAACTAACCTAAGGACATCACACACACCCATTCCCGAAGCAGGATTCGAACCTGCTACCGTAGCAGCAGCGCGGTTCCGGACTGGAGCGCCTAGAACCGCACGGCCACCGCGACCGGCAGCAATAACACAAACATGTTTTATGTATGTTCTTTCTAGCGCTATATGATAAATTTGTATTTTTTAATTTTTTAACTATAACATCCCTCTGTTTCACTTACAAATTAACACTTTTCGAATAAAACCGGAACTAAACAATAATAATATCAATTTTTCTATAAATACTTCTAATATTTAAGTAACGAACAGAAGGATAACTATGTAGAACAAAAAGGTTCAAATCACTCTTGGAACAAAAGACCACAACAACAACTTACCTGAAGATGCAATCGCCAGCTTGAAACATTGCTTGCACTATTGAATTCACATGGTCACCTTAAATGAGTTTATGGAAGTTACAGATTACTTTTCGTTTTCGTTCATTTGAACAATAGGACGCACTGAAGAAAAGAAGATTAGGATGTAACTTAGACTAGACATCGAGGTCATTAGAGGAGGAATACAAGCTCGGAAATTTGGAAACTTGTGGTAAGTTCCTATGGGACCAAACTGCTGAAGTCATCGGTTTCTAGGCTTACACACTACTTAATCTAACTTAAACTAACTTACGCTAAGGACAACACACACACACCCATGCCCGAGGGAGGACTTGAACCTCCGATGGGGGGAGTCATGCGAACTGTGGCAAGGCGCCTCAAATCGCGCGGCTACCCTGCGTGGCCTACAAGCTCGGATCGGAAGTAGATGAATATGGAAACTGGCACGGTTTCTGTCAAATGAATTATCCCGTCAATCACGGTAAGTTGGGGAAAGCATGGAGAGCCTAATTCCGGATGGCTGGACAAGCGTTCGAACTAAAATTCTTCCGAATCCATAGAGCACAAAGCGCATCTTTAAATAACCAACCAAACTATTATATAACCTTCACCGGGCCTCACAGTTGTAGGAAAAAAATAGCCGGATTGCATGCCTGCCAAGACAGCTTACATGGGTTAAGAAGAGATGTGATATGGAGCAGTGCAATGCTTTCGAAAACATTAAGACCGGCCTGGATTTGTACTCTTTGCAGGACTGGTTTTATATTCACATGTTTTATAAGAGATTTGACAGCAGCCACTGTATCGTGGATGTTCTGTTTAATTAATTTCTATCGCACTTCAGGTACATACGTTCTAGATCACCCTCGTATAAGCAACAATTTAAGAAAGTATGCGTACTACGATAATTTAGTGTTAGTGGTTCAGAACACTTCCAGATATGTTGTTGTGCGAGTACATGGAAAGAGCAAACATCAACATCACTGTATTAGAGATACGTCGGGAAAAAAAAAATGCTGCGAATATGGAGCGCGGGTATCAGGATAATGACATAAGCCACGGGCCTAGGAAGGCACCGTAGGGTGTGGGATGAGGCAGCGACCACCTGTGGAGCTGCCGTCCTCTGCTCATCCCAATTAGTCTCCACCCACCACAGCAAACTGATTACTTCCCAATACTGCTCCAAACTGACACTTTACTAAAATAAAGGAATATACAGGGTACCACAAAAAATAGATTTGGGGAGGAGCGCAGTTCGAACCCTTGTCCAGCCATCCAGATTTAGGTTCTCCATGCTTTCACCAACTCATTTACCGTGATTGATGAGATAGTTCATTTGACAGAAACCATGCAAATTTCCTTATCCACCTACTTCCGATACGAGCTTGTCTCCTCCTCTAATGACCTCGATGTCTAGTCTATGTTACATCCTAATCTTCATTTCTTCAGTGCGTCCTATGGCTCAAATGAACGAAAAAGAAAAGTAATCTGTAACTTACTTAACACATTTAAGGCGCCCATGTTTATTCAATAGTGCATACAATGTTTGAAGCTGCCGATTTCATCATCAGAGAAATTGTTGTTGTAGTCTTCTGTTCGAGGAGTGGTTTAAACATTTTTATTCTACATAGTTATCCTCCTGTCTGTGACTTAAAAATAAAGAGCATTTATACAAAAATTGAAATTGTTATTCCTTAATTCAGATTTTATTCGAAAAGTTTTGATTTGTAAGTGAAGCAGAGGTATCTTGTAGTAAAAAAAATGAAAATGAAAAAAAGATTTATCATATAGCGCTACAAAAAGCAGTTTCCTCAAAAAACGGTAAAATTTTAAAAAATGCAAAACAAAAACATATCAAACACCGCTTCAATACTTCGTCGAGCTTATATAAAACATGTTTGTGTTACTGCTAAACAACTTTCGCACATATCGGTTATAACAGAAAACTCTTGCCTTTGGTCCTGATGAACAACGTTCTACTGAGTACAAACTAAGTTTTAAGGACAGGTTCCTTACACCAAAACATGAAAAGAGTCTAGATAACATGGGCTCTAAAACACATACCTTAAGACTTGTGAGCACTTCTTCATCTTCGATACGATGAAATACATCTCTTCTACTTCAAGTCCTTCGCTTTCCATATTTTGGGAGGAAGTAGTATGGATCAAAATAAGAAAAACTTTCAACTAACAATGGGATCTAAATTGCAACTGTAAGAAGAGATGTGTTCCACACTATCGAAATGAACAAGTGTTCATAGTTCTTAAGGTATGCATTTTAGGGCCTATGTTTAATGACATTTTTTCATGTTTCGGTGTAAGGAACCTGTCCCTAAAGCTTTCCTGTGTTTTTTTGGGACGCCCTGTATAAGTAACCTTATCGCCTCTTCGATTAAAAAACAGAAACCTCGCCATGTGTTGCACAACGTACTGGTACAGCATGGGACTGAAGACAGGTATTTTCCTTTGCAATAACGTGCCCTTTCAGGCAATATGTGGAGCTTTATTTATAGCATTTGAAGAAGGAACGTTGATGTCTTTCTTTTAGCAGTAAATACTATCCTGGGGCACTTATCAGCATCTGTCTAACTCACCTGGGACGACCCTTGTTATTTAATTTCAATCCTCTATGTAACAATTTTAGTTATAGTAAAACGTTTCTGAAGCAAACTAACAAGGGAACAGGAAATTAATACGACAGAAAACACCGTCTGAATGGTTAATACATTTTATGACTACTTTCGATCCGATGAAGAGATTATCTTCATAATTATTGTTGCAGAATTATTTAATGAAGATGATGTTTTTTTTTTTTTTTTTTTTTTTTTACCTTTTGGGAGATGCATGAGAGTATAACATAATATTTCAAATGTTTGATATTGAACATGACACCTATGTAAACAAACTGCGTTTCCGAGCACTAGACCTGAAGAAAAATGATTATCTACACGTTTTCTTTTTTTCTTTCAATATACCAAGAATTGTAATGATTACCACAGAACATCACCTCTTCAGTTAAGAAACATAAATTTCGAAGAAAACTGGAAGTAGATATGGAAAAAGTTTCAGATAGTGTAACTCTTTTTAATTTATTCAGAAGGTCTACACACAGACTCTTGTATAGCAATTGCAGATTCCCATTTTTGGGCAGTGAGTTCCTATATCTTTCACCAGTGAAAGTTGGTAAAAGACATGTCAAGAACCTCATTTTATCCCAAGTAAGTCTTCTCCACACTAGTATACTTCCAGTACCTACCTGGGCGATGTTGTGAAGGCACGAGGTATCATGTTGTTTTCAAAGCACTCGCAGTCTGACATCAGCGGCTACCAACGTTACCGCAACTATTCGGTCCGTGCGAACTTTCTCTACACTGAGGAAGTGTTACTGTGTGTTGTGGCTGCTTGCAGTGTCGTGCTTGCATAAACTTTCTCTGCTTGTGCTCACAGCCTCTGTAAATTATACAAATACACTCCCTGGTCTAAAAGTCGTAGAAATACTCACTGAAATGTTTCGTGTGCGTCAGCTGCATAATACTGACAGTTGGCTTGTTATAAGATCGTTCTTGACTTAAGGTCTAGATTCACTAGCTGAATGAGGGAATCACTCTGAAAAGAAAAACTGATTTATTTTGAGATCGAACTGACATATACTTTCGTCAATTCGTTACCATACAGTAAATATACGTTTCTGACCCACAGTTCTTGGTACAAATATTAATTTTTATTCAGTTCACTCAAACTGTACATGCTCGCTAACGGCTAGCACCCATATCGAACCAATGATAGATGGTTACAAACTGCTACTAAGGTCAGTCTGTTTACAGTCTAAATTATTCAGATATTATTCAAGGATAATATTGGCTCGCAAAAGTATTACATAGTTAACTTACTTCGCAGCGAGCACATGCATTCATGATTACTCCCCATGTACGGTGTCTTCACATAACCACATTATTGAGCTCTTAAAACTATGATATCTAGATCCCAGCTCCTCGACAATTTGTCCACACGTCTGCAGAACGCTGTACTGTGCTCTTTTCTGATTGGCTGAGACGACCTACAGACAGTAGCGTTGCTGCTGCCCTCGCATAATTCGGTATTTCCACTACTTGATCAGTCATAAGCCTTCGATTACTTTAACTTGATGCCAAATTACAGCCTCCAAGACAATCAGACGAAATTTGAACAGCAATATCTTCACATGTCTGAATGACGAAATTTGAACAGCAATATCTTCACATGTCTGAATGACTAAGCTATAGAAATTACTTCCTTCATTTTATAAAAGGCTTTTCATGGAGTGTATGTGATTGTGTGCCTGATAACACAACTTCAGATACATGCTTATACATACTTAATTGCTTATAAATTGAAGATTCATTCTGCACGTACACTTTTCATTTTTTAATTTTAATATCGACTTTTTATCTCAAAGATGTAGTTAACTTTTTCTCTCGAGTAGAGTTGAGCAAATTATAATCAACGTTTGTGTTGTTATTATAGATCCCTGTGTGCTGCTGACTCGAACAAATGAAGATAACCAAGGATATTAACAATGCAGCTTTCTGTTGTAGCTAGAAGTCCGATGGGTTAAGCCCAGCTACGTTTATATGAAATAAACTAGACGTTGCAAACGAAGTACGAAATCGCATCTAACGAAAGATACGAGCGAGCAGTAGAAGAGATTTCTTTCGCAGTATCGAAGATGAAGTGCTCTAGCTTTTAACGTATGCATTTTACAACCAATGTTGGTTAGACGTTTTTGCTTCTAATGGTCGTTCCTGTAATATCCCTGAATATTGTCCATTCTTTCTGGGACATCCTGTATTGTTTAAATAATAGTAGTGATGCAATTTGAAATTTATAAATAGATTATGGGCTGTTTTGTTAAATCATTAGTTCAGCATTAAGTCGCAGACGCATTGTACAAATATACCGTTTTGTGTGTGTGTGTGTGTGTGTGTGTGTGTGTGTGTATGCGCGCGCGCGCAAATTGTGAATGCTATCATGATTCCACTTCGTTTATTTTCGATGATAATTATCTAGCTCAGTTCGTTCACTGTTTATGTTTAATACAGTGCCTCCCCGATATTCAACGACCGCGGTGGCAACACTGGACTCGTCCTTGCGAGGACAGCAGTTCAAATCCCGGTTTACCCATTCAGATTTCTGTCTGCATCTACATCTACATTCATCTGTTACTTCACATACCACTGTCATTGTACCCTTTCTCTTTACCATTCGCGAATGGAGCGTGGTGTGAACGTCTGTCGATAAACTTCCGTATGAGCTCTAATTCCTCTGATTTTTTTCGTCGTGATGTTGCGAGAAGTATGTAGGAGGAATAAATGTATTTATATATTGCCCAACTCCTCTTCGAATGTACATTCTCGCAATATCAACACTAACCCCGTGATACGCAACGCCTTTCTTGTGGCGGCTGTCAGTGGAGTTTGTTGAGAATCTCCATAACACTCTCTTACTTACTAAACGATCCCGTGACGAAACGTGTCGCTCTTCGTTGGACCTTCCTCTTCTTCTCCGTCTGCCGGCCGGGGTGGCCGAGCGGTTCTAGGTGCTACAGTCGGGTATCGCGCGACCACTACGGTCGCAGGTTCGAATCCTGCCTCGGGCATGGATGAGTGTGATATCCTTAGGTTAGTTAGGTTTAAGTAGTTCTAAGTTCTAGGGGACTGATGACCTTAGAAATTAAGTCCCGTAGTGCTCAGAGCCATTTGAACCATCTTCTCCTTCTTCTTCTTCTCTCTCCCTGTCTCTCTCTCTCTTTCTCTCTCTCATTTTTCGTATTGCTGTCTTCTGAGGCTCTCCTAAATCGCATAAAGCAAATGTCACGATAGATCCTAGGAAGCAGAACCGCCGACTTCATCGCCTGTCCTTTCCTAACGCGAGCT
Organism: Schistocerca cancellata; assembly: GCF_023864275.1. Taxonomy (NCBI): domain Eukaryota; kingdom Metazoa; phylum Arthropoda; class Insecta; order Orthoptera; family Acrididae; genus Schistocerca; species Schistocerca cancellata. The sequence continues at coordinate 814,963,854 of NC_064629.1, read as the reverse complement.
TATGCTCCGTCTCTAATGATCTCGTAGTCGACGGGACCTTAAACCCTGATAGTTGTCCTCTCCTTCCTTTTCTCGCGCCTCATTCCTCCCGACTTCCCTGCTCCTCTCTCCTCCTTCTTCCCCGCTTCCCGTCAGTATTCTTATGAAATTCCTTACCGTGCCCGGTTTCCTCCTTGTTTTTAATCATTTTTGCTCTCGCACCTCCCAGCATCTGCGTATGAATAGAAACAAGTGGTGCGCGCGTATTGTGTCCGCACCGCGTCCGTAACTCAATACGTGGTCGCGTAGGCCGGTGGAGAGGCGGAGCTGAGTAGGTGTGAAAGCAGTCAAACTTCCGCTCTTATTTGTATAGACTATATATCCAGACTGAGGCAAGTTGTCACGGCGTGTTTAACACGTGCTGCCTGACGCATACCGGCCGTCTCCCCTTACAAAAGCTGTCCTCCTCACACATTGTTGATTTGCTGCGAGGCCTGGCCGGACAAAGAACCACTAGGCGCTGCGTGTGCGTACGCCATCTTTTGTTCCTCGCTCTGTCCCGCAAATCTGCAAAGGCTTCGCTTCAGTCACTTACCCCGCCCCGGCGGCTGTGTAAAACCCTTTTAAGTTCGCACGATCTGCATGATAAACGGCAGAATTCCGTATTCCCATATTTCACTCCTTTTGCGTGAATGTAACTATTCGTGTGTGTGCGTGTGTATGTGTGTGTGTGTGTGTCAGTTACACCCCTACATTTTCGGGAAAGATTCCGGACTGAAGACTAACATTATGAATAAATATGAAACATAGTTATTCGTTCTGTCTCATAACAGTACTAGACAAAGCCAACCGTAGACCCAGTCACAACGGTAGCTAACTTACTCACACGAATCGGTTCAATCGCAGCCAAGCTCAAAAGGGTGCAGGTTTTACGTCACTGGGGAATCGTGAAAAGCGATCGCCGAACGTACCTATGAGGGCAGGCGCAACGCCTTGCTATTACGCGTCATGAAATGGTTATACAATGGTCTTGGTCGCCAATATACATATTTTTTAAATTTACTCATTACATCATAACGCATTTCATAACAACCATATCTTCAGATATGTCCTATGAAACATACAATATAAGACAAGATATTAGAAAAAGCATACGTTACAACAACGTGGTAAATCCCAGAAAAGTATCTGTTAAAAACGGATTCTTCAAAATATTGATTTAACATTTAACATTTTCACATAACAACATCATGTAACAGAAAATACAGAAAACAATAATTATATACTGTACAACAGTCTTCAATACAGAAATGTGTAAGAAATCGTCCACTGTGTTCTTTTTCCCTCCCTCGGAGATTCGTATCCTCCCTCGGGCATGGGTGTGTGTGTTTTCCTTAGAGTAAGTTAGTTTAAGATAGATTAAGTAGTGCGTAAGCTTAGGGACCGATGACCTCAGCAGTTTGGTCCAATTAGACCTTACCAGGAATTTCCAAATTGTGTTCTTTTTTACGTTAGGTTTTATTTCAAAATACTGTCATAAGCTTTAAATACTGCAATATTGAGAAACGTCGCGTATCTAAGCCTGTATTCTGGTGGAAGAGCTATTTTCCCGTGTTCATCCCATAATTATGCGAGCTACTGTAGGTTGGCCGTTAGTTTTAAGTCCAAAAATGGTAAGAATTGCGTGCGCCATGATCCACGTTGTTGCGTTTGGTATTGCTTTGGGAAACAGTTCGCATTCGTGTATGACGGCGTTATGGGCCTGTATATTGTGTATGTCTGTATTATTGATCAGTCGAATCGTGTCCCTTGCCGTATTCCAACCTGCGAAAAACTTTGGGCGCTCAAGGCGATGTTGGATTGTGTCCTGCGAATTACAATTTCCACATGCTGATCAAGGTTTTAGTTGCATTGAGTAAAGCTCGGGGTTGGTCGCTATTGTCTTTATATGTACCAAGTTAAATGGCTCTGAGCACTATGCGACTTAACTTCTGAGGTCATCAGTCGCCTAGAACTTAGAGCTAATTAAACCTAACTAACCTAAGGACATCACACACATCAATGCCCGAGGCAGGATTCGAACCTGCGATCGTAGCGGTCGCTCGGTTCCAGACTGTAGCGCCTAGAACCGCACGGCCACTCCGGCCGGCTGTACCAAGTTAGTCTGGCGCCTTCTGGTGTACTTATTGTGTTGGCAGAAGAGCCAACACCGTGTTACTAGAGGAGGCCGAAATGTACGCGTTTTAGCTCACGCAGGCTGGCGTAACTATACTGACGTGTGGTCTGGAACATGACAAGGAATTAGAATTCAGAAAGCGGACGTAGCTAGTTTGATACTTAACTTTAATCCATTAATGATGAACGTCGCTCCTGCCGGTACATGATTCATAATATTGTCTGTTCAGAATTCATTCTAATTACTGAATATGGCGCCTTGCTAGGTCGTAGCAAATGGCGTAGCTGAAGGCTATGCTAAACTATCGTCTCTGCAAATGCGTCTGTAGACAGTGAGTCATCGCTAGCAAAGTCGGCTGTACAACTGGGGCGAGTGCTAGGGAATCTCTCTAGACTAGACCTGCCGTGTGGCGGAGCTCGGTCTGCAATCACTGATAGTGGCGACACGCGGGTCCGACGTATACTAACGGACCGCGGCCGATTTAAAGGTTACCACCTAGCAAGTGTGGTGTCTGGCGGTGACACCACAATACTATTTATAACTAAATTTTCCCACCCGATTTCCCAACTGTGCTGCGGTAATCGCAGTTCCCATTTATTAGGAATTGGAATTTCTTGTAGAGCTATGGCCATTTTAAGAACTTATCTTTTAGGTCGTCTGTTCGTTTGCAACTTTTATTGAGATAATAATTTCGCGCGAAGTACCGGTACGAAGTATCTTGTCGTTTTCTGCTCCATTCCGTGTGTGGTGTTACGGAATGGAGTAGAAAGTGGTCTAATATTTTGTACTAATTTTAACGGGTACTTTCTTCAGCTTTATTGAGTTGTTGCAATGACTTGTATGCCTCTTAGTATCTTGCTTTGTATAGTATATTTCATACAATCGAACTGATGATTGAGTTATCCCGAAACGCGCCGTAATATGATAAATCAATCAAAAAATTTTGTTGATGACGAAGATGAATGTATTACCATTTAGTGGCAAAGATGGACGCACATCACGTTAGGGACTTTTGTCTAAAGTAATAAAACATATCGTTAAGTTTATCGAAGATGTAAAGGAGAAACGGGTAACAATGTTCTCGGAAAATTTGAGGAAACTTGCGAGATAAATGTTAAAGGTAAGTGAGTCAATGTTGTGAAAATTACGGCATGAGGGACACGATACTAAGGGGAGCAGCGTTGAAGTACTTACCCTCAGTAAGAAGAAACACTGTGCAACGCAGTAAATATCCCATTCACGATGTGGATAAATCTGCGATTATACAGCAATTGCTGTGACCTACAAAGAAATAACCTTGTAATTGTTATGACAAAGAACTAGACTAAAGGCCAGTAAGAAAACTTCGAGAAAAATTCTTTTGTCCGTTTTATTTGGTTATAAGAGGCGCTTGAACAGTTGAATCGGCGTAAAAGAAACGGTAAGTCGCCATCAAAAAAGGCGTAAAACGAGTGCCTCAATTTTTACGAAAATTTGGTGCCAGAATTAAAGTAAAAAGTTCTTACACATTACACTTCGAATAAGGTTTGTCACAGTGATAACGTGATTGGAATGTAGGAATATTATCAAGCAGAAATGCCGGTCACTATTTGTTGTGCAGTGGAGGGAATTAGTGTTTAGGTGTGTAGCGTGTGGCAGCTTTTCACTTGAAAGAATATCACTCTTTGCGTATTATATAGAATATTATTCTGTTGCAACATTACTATTCGTATCTCCCTTCCCGGTTTCTCGAGCATAAACGCGTCAGTCTTCAGTGCGCTTTTCCAGTTAAAAGAAATGCCCACATAGCTATGTAAGCTGTAAAGTAAACGGATATATTTACGAAACGAAAACTTTCATTAACCTTCGTAATACAAATTATTTATTCTGCGATTACTTTTTTAAAATAATGTTTAGAGGATCCGCTTTCAGGCTGACGGGACGTCTCTTTCAGGAAGACGACGGCCCATTTCCTCCTGCATCGTTGTCCATCTGACCCACCTACCCATCCCTGATCACCTGGACATCGATATATTGTTCCACCCCGAAATAGCTTTTTCTCTATAACACTTACAAAAGTAATATCAGAAAGAAGAAGTACTACGTTGTTTGCTTACTAAGTAACTATGACTTAAATGATCTTTATGACAAATTAATTTGCAGCCTTCGACTTTAGTTTCCTTGTGAATATATATTATTATAGATGTTGCAGAAACTAGTGTGCAGCAGTTAATGTATTTATAAGCGTTTTCTTCGTGTAATAGTGAAACCATCGCGTTACTTTACCGTGAAACACAGGCATATTTTGGATAAAAAAAGTCTCTGGAGACCCACTGGTAATATAATTTCACGTTCTTTCCGAATGTTGCAAAATTTGATATTAAGAAAATACCATTGACCATACTGCACATGATACGTGAAAAAATAACAGCAACCATATCCTAGAACATGTGTGGTGATAACAGTGACGAACTGGACTGGTTTTTATTTTCCTGACTTTCGCTGAAACCAATATAGCTATTTATAAATACAAATAAACGTTCAGATTATCTCCCATATTTAAAAACCAACATATTCAACACAAATCTACTTAATATTCTTTTATGTACAAAACAGTTACGATAACATACATAAAACAAGAAACAGACGACAGATCATCATACTGTCGGCCAACGATGTCCCCATACATGGGTCAAATTTCAACACGGTAATTCATGATCGCCAACACTGCTTTTTAAAGGCAGAAGTTTAAACATTTTTCATGGAAGCCATTATGGATGTTCTTTACGAAACGGAGACAATGAAAGAAATGGAAACTATAAAAGCAATTTCCATCTACTGTCTTTTCAATGGCATTTTTACTGTGTCAATGTACATTTCTAACTCACAACCTCATCATCACGGTTTCAATTGGGACGTCAACACGCTACAAACACCTGTCTGTAAGTGTTACACTGCAGTCTTAAAAACGCTTTGCGATATTTACTATGGACTATCTAAAGAATTACAGGTGAATATATGTAAAATTTTGTTAAAACTTGACGTATGCAAAAGAATGAACAAAATTCGCAAGTATATGTCATCGCAATGAAGTAATTCTCACATATTGTTTACCTATTATAAACTTCGATGCTCTTTGTAACTGAACGGCAGAGAAGAAAAAAAATGAAAAATCTAATGCTAACATTTGTCCTTTCCCTTTTCCGTAGCATTTTTAATACGCCACTGTACATTGATCTCCATCTACATCTATATGGCTACTCTGAAAATCACACTTAAATGCCTGGCAGAGGGTTCACCGAACCACCTTGACACTAATTCTCTATTATTCCACTCTAGAACAGCACACGGAAAAAGACGGACCCCTATATCTTTCCCTGCGATCTCTGATTTCCCTTATTTTATTATGATGATCGTTTCTTCCTATGCGGGTCGGCATCAACAAAATATTTTCGCATTCAGAGAAGAAAGTTGATGATTGGAATTTTGTGAGAAGATTCCACCGCAACGAAAAACGCCTTTGTTTTAATGCTGTCCACCCCAAATCCTGTATCATGTCCGTGACTCTCTGTCCCCTATTTCTCGATAGTACAAAACGTGCTGCCCTTCCTTGAACTTGCTCGCCGTACTCCGTTAATCGTATCTGGTAAGGATTCCAGACAGTGCAGCAGTACTCCAAAAGAGGACGTACAAGGGTAGTGTGGGCAGTCCCTTTAGTACATCTGTTACATTTTCTAAGTGTACTGCCAGTAAAACAGTCTTCGGTTCGCCTTCCCCATGACATTTTCTGTGTGGTTTTTTCTAATTTAAGTTGTCCGTTATTACAATTCCTAGCTGTTTAGTTGAATTTGCGGTCTTTAGATTTGATTGATTTATCGTGTAACCGAAGTTTAACGGATCAGTTTTAGCACTCGTATGGATGACATCACACTTTTAATTATTTAGTGTCGAGTGCCAATTTTCACACCATACAGATATATTTTTTAAATCGTTTTGCAATTTGTTTTTACATTCTGCTATCCTTACTAGACGATAAATGACAGTATCATCCTCAAACAACCTAAGACGGCTGCTCAGATTGTCTCCTAAATCTTTTATATAGACAAGGAACAGCAGAGGGCCTTGGGGAACGCCAGAAATCATTTCTGTTTTACTCGATGAGTTTCCGTCAGTTTTCAACTCCTTCTAAAGCCATGCCACTTTCTTGAAAATAGCCGAATGAGAGAACGTTCTTCAACAGGGATGTGTGGGGCATAATATCATTTTCATCCAGTGGTGTTAGCAATCACATAGCATATGCGTGGTGTCACACATATTTGTGCCGTTGCAGATGTAAGTTCGTTTTCCATACTCTGGGCGACTGAAATAATGAAACATTATGTTATGAACAGTTTCAGTGTATATTATTGGCTTATTTTTCTAGATTTTCTGTTTTTGGTGTAGCTGTTGTGAGCAGTATGTGGCTACACGTTGTGCATTGATCTTGTGGGGGTTTCGTAATGCTCTAATTGGATTTATTTGGTATTTTGACGTTTTTTCAGAAAAAAAAAGATTTGAAATGGTGGTCATCACCACTGATAAATCAATAAGCTATTTTTTGTTTTGCTCTATTTGAAAGTAGGTCCTAAGCATTTGTAAGAAAAACTTAAAACGGTTTCTTTACTCAGTATACGAGGCGGTACTTTGAGGAACATAGACACAGTACTTATTGTGGAACTTTAGTAGGGTGTATTTAAGTTTTTAATAAACATATACTCTAGAAACAAGACACAAAAAAGTATACTAATAAACTTCTATAAAGTAATAGCCGTTCCCACATTATTCTACGGAAGTGAGTCGTGGATCATTTAGAAACGACATGAAAGATCCAGGCAGCTGAAATGAGGTTTCTAAGGGCTGTAAAAAGCTGTACTAGAGTATGCCGTTTAAGAAAAAGCAACGTTAGGAATGAATTAATCATATTTAACGCAAGAAAAAAATTGAAGACAAAAGAAGAAATGGTGTGAACATTTCGACAGAAGGAATAGTGACAGTGCACATTACAGAGTCCTACTTTGCAATCTGGTACACCGAAAAAGCCTAGAAAGGCCAAGGAAGAGATGGGCACCGTTTCACCCAAACGCCCAATACTTCATAGAAGAAGAAGGCAGATAAATTTTTTAGCGTTTAATAAGATTAAACTGAGAAATGGAACGACAGCGTTTAATATTGCCAACTTTGCACCTCTTCTGTCGGTATCACCACTGTTATTTGACCCATGATGTAACACACTCATCGAAATTAAATATACGTGAAATATACCATAGTAATAATCGTAGTTATTCTCATGATAGTATATTCGCTGGCTGTGCCCCTTCACAATCAGGCTACCATCTTTAAACCTAACCTATACCTCGAGCGACACTGTAGAGCATTCTATCACCACAGCCTGCACTTCCAAAACAAATAGCGTAGATTCGAAATTAGTAATGGAAAGTAGAACGGTTGATCACTATTCACCTCCACCATCGTTACCTGAGCTTGTCACTATTTTACAGCAATAATGATGTGAGATTCTCTTGAAAACCATATAGGACCTGTATTTATAGAACGTATGGCGTCATGCGCAACAAACTCATTACGTCACGGGTCAAAGCCAACGTCCGATATTGTTGAGCTCAACCCACCATTTTTTCCTATAGCAGCTTTCGAATACAGCAGTGTTGATGTCGTTTACTGCTGAGAAATTGCATACAATGTTTTGATAGTTCTATCGTAATGATTTACGATGCGCTAAAGTCTCAGTTACGTGTAGGTTTTGCTTCGTTATATGCGTCACTACGGCTAGCCGGGAACTGGCTGTATCTCTTTACGAAGTACTGGATTCTTTAATCCAGCGGCTTGTAAATGAAGGCCAGAACGTAAAAAAACGAATAAGGAGAGGAGATGGAGCGTGTCAATAAAGACCTGGTTGTAATAGGGCCAGTGATAAGTGTTTATACACGGGGACTTCACGAGACGCTCCTCAAAGAGGATTTCAGCGAATGGTTGCGGTTAACATAATAACCTGCGCTGTTGAGATGAGTATCGGAATACCGAAATTTACGACATTTTGTCAGCCAGTGACGGTTTTCGGAAATTTCAAAAACGACCCATCCCAGCTGCGGACATAACATATATTGAATGTCGCATGTGAAATGTCGTCCCCGAAACGCAGCTCAGCGAAGAGAGGTTTTTTCTTTTTAAGGCGTGCGGACCGGTTCCTCGTATGAGAGCTGCCCGTCTTTATCTTCCAGGATCAGGACGCTTGATTTGCTGGAGGCATGCATATAAATTAACGCTTGAGGTACGCCTTCGGAGCTAGCTGCTCCCAGAACTGTGTCCGCCCTAAAAATTCGCTTGCGTAAGAGGAATGGAGAGGAGCATTGACGGCGCCCGGAAGGAAATATGATGAATAAGAGGCGGAAACTTGTAGCGAATACTCTGCCGCTGACAGGGACCACCTGTCGCGTTCCGAAACTCTCAAAATGGGTAATGCAAATCGAATTCATTTTCGGCGAGCTTAGCAGACGCAGTACCGAGGAATTTGAAGTATACGTGCCTTCAGGAATTAGTTTTATGTGTCATCACGCCTTGCTTGTACTTCAGAGCTCTTATTTAGATAGCATTCGTTCCTTACTGAATAAGGACACAGTATTAATCGAGTCTTCGGACAGTTAAAGTCACGACATTCCGAAGCGTCTTCTGGTTTAACTTTATTAATGTTTCATCTGGTGTGTAACGTCATTACATTTGTTTTATTTTTAATTAATCCAGAATGCTACTACTCACCTCATTGTCAGTCTCTGTTGCCTATAAAATTTAATAGGCTACGCTATGTTTAAATATACGTGAACTAAATAATAGGTGTATATAGATACTCATAACGAGCAGAAAACCCCGAATCAACATTTATATACTTCGTGTGATTAATTATTAAAGGACAAATGTGCACGCCATACATTTTTTTCCAATTATCCGCTACCTGACGATACACCTGACAATTCTGGAGACACCAAATCTATTCTCAAAATATTGTCTACCAGATGCTAACGCTCATCATATCACTCGAGTTATAGTTCAGTGAATCATTATGCGTAGCATTACTCGCAGTTCGCCAGATCTTCCAATATTCACTTTTGAAGGAACGATCTCACATATACGCAGTTCATAAGTTTCTAATGTGTCTGATAACGTTTGTAGCATATCAATTGCTCTAGATTCTCACAGAAGGGGCAGAACTTGAATCTATAAATGGTCCAAGATTTCAGGGAAATATTTTCGGCAGAGGATACTTACGCACAAAGGATAGTATTTGGCTGTATGAGTGCACTAGTTGTGTAAGTTCTATTTTTCATTAGCGGATCTATTGAAACAAACATGACTTTTTGTTTCCCTATAAAAAGCGTTCTATTGCTCGTCACAGCAAATGCAGTACCGTAACATATTTCAGTTGGTACAGTCAAACTTTTATTAAATAAGCTTCAAAATGCGGATAAGTATGTGGTCTGCCTTTACAGGCAACACGCACTTTCACTCCCTTTAACCCAGCTTTACGCAGAAAAACTGACATAACTAAACTGTACCGACAGTCTAGCATTCCCATTTCCTGTTGTTTTTCACTGGACACCATAACAATTGTTATATATGAATATGCATCTTTTTAAGGGATTTTTAATGTAGATACGTAAGGAAGAAATGTTCGGAAGATGCCAGTTGTTTTATATCCCAGTGCAGAGAAACATACTTCATGTGCATTGACCATGTACTCCTCACCTCCTCCCCAGTTTTTGCACCGTCCCTGGTGTTTAGGTGGAAACGTTTGTCAATCACCACCCGGACCTTTCAATGTAAAGCACTTTAACATTCTCGCTCCCCGCTATCTCATTACTCATTTTGCCCTCAGTTACCGCAGTTCTATCACAAAATTTCTATTTTTCCGAGTCTAATTTTCGGTAGCAAAGATTTAATTCGCAAAATCTGGTATCGTTTCTTGCACAGTGTATCATCCAAAAACTTATCATTTCCTATTTTTATACAGGCTACAGTTAACGTTATTTGTACACAGTCGATCGCAAGGTGCTGTTCGGGCGAAGCTGCTTCGCAGACGGTGAATAGATTTTATCATTAGACAAGTTTCAGTGTGTACATATTTCCAGAAGCCTAGCGTTAGTTTACTGTTAGCAGTACCATGAACTTTACACCCTATCATCGTTATGTTCTAAGACACAAATTAAGGGAAATACAATTTTTTCATTCCTCAGTTACATGTATTTCTAATAGTGTGGTTAGTACAGCACACTACACGTAAAGTAAATGTCAATTGCGAAAAGAGCGTTCGTAGTGCAATAAAATTCGGACGAACATTATTTGAGGCAGCAGTTTTGAAAGCTTCAGAAGGTGATCATCATTTTTATTGAGTATCAACTAAAAACAAAGGATGAAAAATTTTATTAGTCGGAAAATACGGTAGTTAGCCTAATATTGATTGTAATAAAACTGAACATTTACGTAGTCTTTCTAGTTTTCAGACTAGTCGTTTTAAATCCAGTCACTAAAACTGCTTCTTCGACGTGGAGGAAAACTGCACTCGGAAAATACAGTTTATGTAAGACAGAAAAGTATTTCTTGACGTAAATTTACATAAACAGCCTTTATATCACCACTTCACCCAACATCATAGGAATATTTTTCCACGAAAACAAACCTATTGTGTCAAAAACAATAATGTGGAGTTGGGGATCCCCCTTGATGCAAAGCAGTATTGTCATTTATTTATTTATTTCCAAACTAGTCACAGAGATAAATATCGCCATCATCAGTGGGTTTTTTGATTCTTATTTACTATACGTCACAGCATGATCTTACGATTGTTGCCTCTGTTTCGGGTATATTTTCTACGCTTTTTTGTTGCCGTTTTTCTCGGCCTACATCATGTCCTCTGCAAGTTCGTTGGATAGCCTGTAGCTACTTTTAGGCACAGAAAAACACAACTTTCGCACCTTGTTCGTAGTCCAAAGCATTACGGTTATGCAAACACGGACCAATGAAAAAGTTTCAAGATACGAAATTACTACTCGATCGTGTCTGCTTCTTGATACGTCAGAACGATGAAGGGCAACAAGCAGATTCCATATTTGTAGATTGCTGGGAAGCATTTGACACAGTGCCCCATTGCAGGCTGTTAATAAAGGTACGAGCATATGGAATAACTTCACAGATATGTGAGTGGTTTGGAGACTTCTTAAGTAATATAACACAGTATGTTGTCCTCGACGAAGAGTGTCATCAGAAACAAGAGCATCGTCAGAAGTGCCCCAGGGAAGTGTGATAGGACCCCTGTTGTTCTCTATATACATAAATGATTTGGTGGACAGGGTAGGCAGCAATCTGCTCCTGTTTGGTGATGATGCAGTGGTGTTCGGCAAAGTGTAGAGGTTGAGCTACTTAGGAAGATACAAGACGACTAAGAAAAAATTTCCAGTTTGTGTGAGGAATGGCAGCTAGCGATAAATGTGGAAAAATGTAAGCTTAATGCGGATGAGTAAGAAGATAAAACCTGTAATGTTCGGATATACACTCCTGGAAATGGAAAAAAGAACACATTGACACCGGTGTGTCAGACCCACCATACTTGCTCCGGACACTGCGAGAGGGCTGTACAAGCAATGATCACACGCACGGCACAGCGGACACACCAGGAACCGCGGTGTTGGCCGTCGAATGGCGCTAGCTGCGCAGCATTTGTGCACCGCCGCCGTCAGTGTCAGCCAGTTTGCCGTGGCATACGGAGCTCCATCGCAGTCTTTAACACTGGTAGCATGCCGCGACAGCGTGGACGTGAACCGTATGTGCAGTTGACGGACTTTGAGCGATGGCGTATAGTGGGCATGCGGGAGGCCGGGTGGACGTACCGCCGAATTGCTCAACACGTGGGGCGTGAGGTCTCCACAGTACATCGATGTTGTCGCCAGTGGTCGGCGGAAGGTGCACGTGCCCGTCGACCTGGGACCGGACCGCAGCGACGCACGGATGCACGCCAAGACCGTAGGATCCTACGCAGTGCCGTAGGGGACCGCACCGCCACTTCCCAGCAAATTAGGGACACTGTTGCTCCTGGGGTATCGGCGAGGACCATTCGCAACCGTCTCCATGAAGCTGGGCTACGGTCCCGCACACCGTTAGGCCGTCTTCCGCTCACGCCCCAACATCGTGCAGCCCGCCTCCAGTGGTGTCGCGACAGGCGTGAATGGAGGGACGAATGGAGACGTGTCGTCTTCAGCGATGAGAGTCGCTTCTGCCTTGGTGCCAATGATGGTCGTATGCGTGTTTGGCGCCGTGCAGGTGAGCGCCACAATCAGGACTGCATACGACCGAGGCACACAGGGCCAACACCCGGCATCATGGTGTGGGGAGCGATCTCCTACACTGGCCGTACACCACTGGTGATCGTCGAGGGGACACTGAATAGTGCACGGTACATCCAAACCGTCATCGAACCCATCGTTCTACCATTCCTAGACCGGCAAGGGAACTTGCTGTTCCAACAGGACAATGCACGTCCGCATGTATCCCGTGCCACCCAACGTGCTCTAGAAGGTGTAAGTCAACTACCCTGGCCAGCAAGATCTCCGGATCTGTCCCCCATTGAGCATGTTTGGGACTGGATGAAGCGTCGTCTCACACGGTCTGCACGTCCAGCACGAACGCTGGTCCAACTGAGGCGCCAGGTGGAAATGGCATGGCAAGCCGTTCCACAGGACTACATCCAGCATCTCTACGATCGTCTCCATGGGAGAATAGCAGCCTGCATTGCTGCGAAAGGTGGATATACACTGTACTAGTGCCGACATTGTGCATGCTCTGTTGCCTGTGTCTATGTGCCTGTGGTTCTGTCAGTGTGATCATGTGATGTATCTGACCCCAGGAATGTGTCAATAAAGTTTCCCCTTCCTGGGACAATGAATTCACGGTGTTCTTATTCCAATTTCCAGGAGTGTAGTATTATTAATGTCCTGCTTGACACAGTTAAGTCATTTAAATATCTGAGCGCAACTTTTCAAAGCGATATGAAGTGGAACGAGCGTCTGAGAACTGTGGTAGGGAAGGCGACTCCGCTTTAGTGGGAGAATTTTAGGAAAAAGATGGATCACCTGTACGACATGCGACAATAAAGTAATGAGACTGATTCTCTTTGCAAGATGTGGCAACCCTGCAGGCTTGCGTAGGCATAAAATCTTTGACCTTGGTCTATAAGCTGCTTCTAGTCCAAGCGGCACATCGACGCAACTGCTCAGCCGTGAGTTGTGTTGTAATAAGTTAACACGTGTTTGTGTCTCTCGTCACGGAAATGGAACTACATAATATTTCGCAACGGTATACCATTTCTTTTTGCGTTAAATAGGATGAAAAAGCGACAACTTACTGTAACCTTCAGAAGGCTTTTCGAGAGAAGGTTATGTCAAGAGCTCAAGTTTTTCGTAGGCATAAAATGTTTAGTGGAGGCAGAACGAATGTCGAAGATGAAGACTGCAGTGGACAACCATCAACCTTCTACGATTCCAAGGGAATTTTTCATAAAGAGTGGGTGCCTCCTGGACAAAAAGTTAACCAATATTACTACAATGAAATTTCAGAAAGACTTCGTGAAAGTGTTCTTCGTGTCCGTGCCAACATTGCTGATAATTGGATTCTGCATCACGATAATGCGCCATCCCATACTGCTCTGTCAGTACACACAATTTTTAACCTCAAAACAAATCTCAGTACTACCACAGCCACCTTATTCATCAGATATCGCTCCGTGCGACTTTTTTCTATTTCGAAGAGTCAAAATGGCGGTGAAGGGACACCATTTTCAAACAACGCAAGATGTCCAGAAAGCTGTGACGAGGGTCTTGGAGGATATTGCAGAAGATGAGTTCCAGAAATGTTACCATCAATGGCAGAAGCGCTGGAAAAAGTGTGTGCAATCAGAAGGAAACTACTTTGAAGGAGACAACACTAAACTTGACTAAAACGGTAACCAACATTTTTTTCACATCAGTCTCGTTACTTTACTGTCGCACCTCGTAAAGGAGATCGCATATGGGACGCAGGTGCGACCTATTCTTGAGTACTGCTCGAGTGTTTGGGACCCGTACCAGATCAGGTTAAAGGAAGACATTTAAGCAATTCAGAGGCGGGCTGCTAGATTTGTTAGCGGTAGGTTAGGACAAGACGTAAGCGTTACAGAGATGTGTTTCGGGAACTCAAATGGAAAGGCGACGTTTTTTTCGAGAAATACAATTGAGAAAATTTAGAGAACCGGCAGTTGAAGCTGTGTACCGAACGATTCTACTGCCGCCAACATACAATGCGCGTAAGGACCACGAAGATACGATAAATTAGGGCTCATACGGAGGCATATAGACGATGGAGGAGGAAAGAAAATGCCAGTATTGGTACAGGGTACCGTCCCCCACGCACCGTATGGTGGCTTGCGGAGTATCTATGTACATGCTGATGTAGATGTAGACCCTTTCTCAGAGCAAATACGTAAATTAAAAGTTCCAAGAACAAGTGTTATGGCGATACTTGTGATTAGAACACCACTGCGAGAAATTTTTCAGGGCAACGTTCGGCGTTGGCGACAGTAATTAACACAATCAATAATCAAACTTTTAGTTAAAACTCCAATGCCATTTGTCCTTTCCACCGGAAAGTACGAGGGTGATTCAAATAAAAACCTTAAACATTTTTTTAAATATTATTTATTGTGCAGAAGTGGTACAAAGCTGTATCACTTTTCAACATAATCTCCCCCACGCTCAATTCAAGTCCTCCAGCACTTACAAAGTGCATAAATTCCCTTAGAAAAAAATTCTTTTGGTAGTCCGCGCAACCACTCGTGCAAAGCGTGGTGTACCTATTCGTCAGAACGGAACTTCTTTCGTCCTATTTCGTCTTTGAGTTGTCCAAACATATGGAATTAACTTGGGGCAAGGTCTGGTGAGTATGGTGGATGAGGAAGACATTCGAAATGCACGTCTGTGATTTTTGCAACTGTTGTACGGGCAGTGTGGGGCCTTGCATTGTTATCTTGCAAAAGGACACCTGCTGACAGCAATCCACGTCGCTCTGATTTGATTGCATGCCGCAGATGATTTTTTAGGAGATTTGTGTATGATGCACTGGTGACAGTGGTCCCTCTAGGCACGTAATGCTCCAAAATGGCGCCTTTTTCGTCCCAAAAGAGAGTCAGCATAACCTTCCCTGCTAATGGTTCTGTTCGAAACGTCTTTGGTTTTGGTGATGAGGAATGGCGCCATTCCTTGCTCACTCTCTCCGTTTCCGGTTGGTGGAAGTGAACCCAGGTTTCGTCCCCAGTAACGATTCTTGCAAGGAAGCCATCACCTCGTTCAAAGCGCCGAAGAAGTTCTTCACAAGCATCAACACGTCGTTCTTTCATTTCAGGAGTCAGCTGCCGTGGCACCCATCTTGCAGACACTTTGTTTAACTGGAGCACATCATGCTTGTGATAATGGAGGACTTGCATTGAGCGTGTGGGAGATTATGTTGAAAAGTGATACAGCTTTGTACCACTTCTGCACAATAAATAATATCCAAAAAAATATTTAAGGTTTTCATTTGACTCACCCTCGTACTTTCCGGTGAAAAGAAAAATGCCATTGGAGTTTTAGCTAAAAGTTTGATTATTGATTGTGTTAGTTTCTGTCGCCAACGACGAACGTTGCCCCGAAAAATTTTTCACAGTGGTGTTGTAATCACAATTGGTGTGCTGACCCACGACTAATCTGTACACATGCTGCAATGTCATTCAGTGTCACTCGGCAGTTTTCCTTCACTATGGCTTCAACTGCTGCAATGTTCTGTGGAGTCACAACTCGTTGTGCCTGGCCTGGACGAGGAGCTTATTCCACTGAAGTCACATCATTTGCGAACTTCCTACTCCATTCGTAGACTTTCTGCTGTGACAAACATGCATCACCGAACTGAATCTTCATTCGTCGATGAATTTCAATAGATTTCATACCTTCACTACGCAAAAACCGAATAACAGAACGCTGTTCTTCCCTGGTGCAAGTCGCAAGTGGGGCGACCATCTTTATACTGATACTGCGACGGTATGTGTGCATCTGCACTATGCTTCCACCTACAGGCCATTCTGCGCGCTTACCAACTTACAGGATGACGGGGCGAAATTTCGATTTGTTATTACAAATTTAAGGTTTTCAGACTCACCCTCGTAGTTAGTTTTAGCGGGGAAAAAGCTCTAGTAACTCTCCAAGTTCTACGTTTTCTGGTAGCCTGTTGCACATCGATGGTATTAATGATGGAGGACGGACAGCACAGAAGACGCACAGTGGGCGATGCAAGTGGTTGGCGCTGTGCTCATTAAAAACGAGCGTGCTGCATAGTCGGGCCAACTGGTCGCCGGAGCCACGTAACGAACGAGGCATCAGCAATTTAGTCACTCATTTGTCGCCACCATTACTGTCGCTGAGTGGCTGTGTCGCACTGACGTGGCCGTGCTGCACACCAAGTTCTGCCTGTCATCTAAAAAATTATGTCTCACACAGTCTCGAGAATAATTTCTTCCGTAAACAGCCGCACCAATTTTCCCTCATTTTGTGCAATATTAAGTTACGCGTTAAAGACTGGTAAGGAGCAGTTTTACTGTTCATCAACTAAAATGATTCGACAGTACTTTCACTGGAATACACTAATAGAAGATGCCCATATACTGAGTGGCTGACCTTGCTCTCAAATATGATGCAGTTAAGTGTCAACACTTTACTGATATGTGCTAGATTCATGACGAACTTCCGTGTCGTATTCACGCATAGCAGCGTTACTTCCAGTAGCTTACTGGTTGTCATTTTCATTTTCGTACGTCCGTGAACTGGAAGAAAGGCATTACCCGATTTCGGATACATAATTACCTATAGACTTACTCCAGATAAATTATAATTAAGCAGCCATGCATCCTGAATGAAATGTGCTACCTAGGGACGCGGCGCAGTGGTAACAAAATGGACTCGCATTATGGAGGATGACATTTCAAATTCCAGTACGGTTATTCAAATTTAGTTTTCCTTAGTTTCTTGAAATCGCCTAAAGTAAATCCTGGTATGGTATCGTTGAAAAAGAAGCAGCCGATTCCATTTCAAATCCTTCTCTAATCCGTGCTTTTGCTCCACCTCTAATTGCCCCGTAGTCGACGGGATGTTAAAGCCTAATCTTATTTCCGTCTTTTGAACTGTAGAGGACGATGCATCCTTGTAGGTCTTAAATCACAAGAAATGTCTCGTAGTAGGAAGTATAAAAATATTACACGTTCCAAAGTAGTGAAATTATGTCTACACAAAATTTTGTATTGGCAATACTTTGCTGTTTTCTAACAACCGCCTATGACAAAAAAATGAAATGAGCGTATGACATCGTTGACCGGAGGCCCCTATTCGGGGACGTTCGGCCGCCAAGTGCAAGTCTTATTTCATTCGACGCCACATTAGGTGACTTGCACGCTGGTGATGAGGATGAAATGATAATGAGGACATAACAACACCCAATCCACGAGCGGAGAAAACCTCCAACCCGGCCGGGAATCGAACCCGGGCACGCTTGCGTGGGAGGCGAGCACGTTACCACCCAGCCCAGGACCGCCTGTGATATATGGAAGTCATTCACTACAATTTTGCTCTGCCACACAGCTCTGACGCTTTTGGCAAAAGATACTTCCTGCATTGCGGTTTTTGTTGCTATACGATATTATTTTTTAATTTTTTACATACTATTCCTTGTATTTCGGACTCTCACATGAATATATCTCCAAATGCTTACTGATAAAATATAAGATTTTTTCATAGATTCCTTGGTACCATGAGACCCTATGAATCAAAAATGGTTCAAATGGCTCTGAGCACTATGGGACTCAACTGCTGAGGTCATTAGTCCCCTAGAACTTAGAACTATTTAAACCTAACTAACCTAAGGACATCACAAACATCCATTCCCGAGGCAGGATTCGAACCTGCGACCGTAGCGGTCTTGCGGTTCCAGACTGCAGCGCCTTTAACCGCACGGCCACTTCGGCCGGCCGGACCCTATGAATCAAAACTAGTAGTTGATGAAAACTATCACTACATGACTCATATAACACCGACAGAATTTTTTTAATTTAAAACATACAGTATTCGGAATAGTAAATGCAAATGAAAAACATTGCAGCGAAAGGCTCTGATCCTCTGTACAGAATAAAAGTGTCCCACAAGGAAGCCTTTCAACAATATTACATACAGTATACTACACACAATGCCGTTAAAGGGACCTCGATCCAGAAAGTGCCAAAGTTTCGATTTTCAGTTTTTTATACGAAAGTATTAGAGACTTTCCTCTTTATAATGATGTATGGATCTTGTATTTAGCTTAATTTTGAACATTTATTTGATTTTCTAAAAAAAATATACAGAAATAAGTTTGTCACGACTTGTTCTCTGAAAAAATCTGTCATTCGGACTTTTCAGTAATGTGTTACCGCAGAGGGCTAACATGGTCTACGGGCTCCTGTTTCCTTTTCAACCAGCGAAGTGGCGCAATGGTTAGCACAATTGACATGCATTCGGGAGAACGATGGTTCAATGCTTCGTGCGGCCAACCAGACTTATTTACCAGTGATTTCCCTAAATACCTCCAGGCAAATGCCGAGATGGTTCCTTTGAAAAGGACGCGGTCGATTTCCTTCGCCATCCTTTCTAATCGACTCTAAAGACCGCGTTGTCGACAAGACGTTAAGCTCCAATCATCCTTCATTCCTTTTCAGGATGCGAGTCTCACTAATAACTAATATCTTTGTTATTGCTTTGTTCTTTGTACTGCAAACATGGCCCGATTAGTAGAAGAAACCTCTAGGTACATCAGTGAGAAAATAGAGGACAATGGTACTAGCAGCAGTGAGGAGACATCCACTCTGACATCCAAGGCAGAAAATTTCCGTGGATCTGAAGACCAATATTATATATAAAATACATAACTGGCGACCAGTCCCGTCTTCGCACGGTAGCACTAAGTGTTTACTGCCGGAAGACTTGCCTGACGCGGCGGTAATGTTGTTCACGGGCCACTGCGTAGAGTTATGAATACTAATGAGAGAGCCGGCCGAAGTGGCCCAACGGTTCTAGGCGCTTCAGTCTGGAACCGCGCGACCGCTACGGTCGCAGGTTTCGAATCCTGCCTCGGGCATGGATGTGTGTGATGTCCTTAGGTTAGTGAGGTTTAAATAGTTCTAAGTTCTAGGGGACTGATGACCTCAGCTGTTAAGTCCCATAGTGCTCAGAGCCATTTTTGAACTAATGAGAGGAAAATGTTTGGTAACTGAATATCACCACATTCGTACAACTTAAACTATTTAAGCAGAGCACGCCAGGAAATCCCCCAGGAGGTATGAATGTTATCTGTTCCATATTTAGTTGGTGTTTTGAGCGACATCTAGTGATAATGATGGGAGAACAACATGATTTAATTAACACAACCATTGTAAGTATTCTATACGAATCGCACGTGAGGGCGTGCGTGCGAGCGTGAGTGGGTGTTTGTGTGTGTGTGTGTATATATGAGAGAGAGAGAGAGAGAGAGAGAGAGAGAGAGAGAGAGAGAGAGAGAGAGAGAGACAGAGAGGAAGAGGGAGTTGGAGGGAGAGGGAAGGGGAGAGAGAGAGAGAGAGAGAGAGAGAGAGAGAGAGAGAGAGAGAGAGAGATATTCAATATGTCTTTTAATTTGCAGCATATCATGAATCGGAATCTGGCAGAGTGGCCCATGTCGGCAGGCCACAAATGAAATAATAATAAAAAAAACACACATCTGATATAGACATGCAGCCCGTGACAGAACTCACCTTTTAAAGCTTAGTACGCACTGATCCATTCTACAGACTCATTGCCGCAATTATTTGTCGAGGACCCTTTGTGGCATACGTGTTGGCCCTGCCACGCAAAGAATCGTATCTGCATATAGTTTTGATTCAAGGAAAACGGAAAGCTGAAAGTTGAGGCATGTGCTGCACTGCTGAAAAATCTTCATTTACATGAACGAAGAAAAGCTGCATCCCTTGCTGAAGTAGCTTTCCGGGAAACGCTTTACTGGTTTTATAAACCTAAAAGCATAGATCGTGAATTCGCGTGTTTTCTCGCTGTGCAATTGGTCTCAAACGACTGCAGGGAAAGTGTTAGATAAAGATATTTAATTCCTTCGCATATTATATTCTCAAATCTTAGCTTTAAGATAAAGTGGCTATGTTTTCGTTACTGGTCATATTTGTTACAATATTTCGAAGTTAAGAAATCACTGCTCATTATTAAAAGAATTTCCTATGAATTATAAGCACATATGGCATTTTCGAATCTGAGGGAAGCACAAATTGAAAATGTTAAGTCGTAGGTTTTCTTTCGAAATGCGTCCCCCGATCATCTGGAGGAATCTTACGAAATCTTCTGTAGTCATTTGCAAGGAATTTCTGAATTCTATTCAATCCTCTATGTTCAAGGTATCAGGAAGATCATGCCCATGTCTGTTTCAAGCTTTAAGAAGCTCACGAATCCACGAGCTTGAGCAATGATGGAATTTTCAGTCAGTGCACTTTAGATTATACATTTCAGCTCATGTATGGAAATATTTTTTTATAATCGTAAAAGGCCTACACAGGGTGGTCAAAAACAGTTTGAAAATGTTGTAAGTGTGTTGCAGGGTAGGCTGTGCTGAGAAATAATTGCTACAAAAAAAAAAAAAGTGGACGCATTGCACCGTTTCCCATTCAATTAGCTTTGAAGTTAGCCAGTCAGGTCATCGCACGCGTAAGTTTTGCCAGAGAAAGTGTCGCCAAACGTGATCCTCGTTTGGTTTCCTAATTTAAATTTATCACTTCCGAAAAAGGAATATTTTAATTGCTAATGAGTATTCAAACACGTACGAACTCATGGACCCACAGATGTCTGTGCATTGCCGCATTTTAGCGCGTGCATGTGGTTGAATTGGCGCTAGCGACGACCTGCGAGCGACGACCTGATTGGCTAACTTCAGTGCTAAATAACTCGTCACACCGAACACATTCCGCGTTTTGTTGGTACATCAAAGGAAGAGAAGCGTTCGCGCGCGCACAATTAGATTGGGGCGCGTCGTGCCGCACAGAACTTTGTTTCCTAGGAGTCCTGCCATTCGCCGCTAGATGGCAATGGCATCGTTTTCACACTGGTGTTGAACTTTAATTCATCATATTTCATCCAGTTCGGTCGAAATGTTTATAAATTATGTGCATCCTATGTCTATTATAGAAACCCGTATCAAAATCCCTACAGTATTTCCTGAGATTGTCCTGAATACAAAGACAGAACCGCAGCAGATGACTTCACTTTTATGTGCGGATAGATGGATAGATAGTGTAGCTCAACGTGTTCGGTCAGAGAGCTGGTTGGCGTCTGTAATAAAAAACTGAGTGAAAGGGTCAACAACCAACGTGAACGGATGTCATGTGACGTCCGCAACGACCAACCAAAAAGATCAACCAAATAAAAAAAAAAAAGTTCGGAACCGCTCTACTGCTACAGTCGCAGGTCCAAATCCTATCTCGGGCATGGATGTGTGTGATGTCCTTAAGTTTAAGTAGTTCTAAGTTGCAGGGGACTGATGACCCATAGTGCAGAGCCATTTGAACCATTTGAACAAACAGAGATAGATAGAAGAAGGTAGACAAGATACTGTGTCCTTTGGAGCACATTATGCTATTGCCATTTACAGCAAAGGAACTATTGTCAAGTTTTATGTGCTCTGGAAAAATTTTTTCAGTGCTACATTATCCATTCGCGACGAGAGAATGAGGAATGCTGAAAGCAAACAGACGGATCTGGGGAGGCAGGTTCTACTAAGGACAGAAACTACTAAAAACAGCGTAGATACAGAGGTACCTAGCCACTCAGAACATCCTTCTTATGGTCAAAGACTGTTGCTGACACTCCAAATACCATTTTTGGCATAGGTGTTCCCTTTTTTTGTTGTATAAGGAACATACTCATCTTAGAAAGACTGACCTAACATGTTCAGTATCTGTACAGCACGCCAATTTACAGATTTTACCATCGCCTTTTCATAATACATTGCCTGACGAAAACAGTGAAGGTTCCAGAACAGGAGGAGGAAACGAAATCAAACTTCACGGGTTGATAGCGTATGTAATGTCATATCGGTGATTAAAAGATCGAGTCATATTTACAGTTATCTTGGTAGTATGAGCCCATTGATCAGTATGGCGTTTCATCGTCTCTGGCCTGTATTCATGAGCTAATTCGGTTGATAAGGGTTTCATAAAGCCGTTATATCCCCCCTTGAGGCACGTTGGACTTGCAGGTTGGTGATATCCTGAATATTGGAGCTGGATGTTCGAGCTGATCCCACACATGTTCTATCAGGGACAGATCTGGGAATCTTTCTGGACACGGAAGTACTTCATCATCACGCAGACAGTTCATAGAGATACGTACCATATGTGGGCAAGCATTGTCCGGTCGATAAATGCGCCACGATGCTGCCGTATGAGAGGAAGCACATGTTGGATGCCCGTAACTTGTCATTGTGGTGTCAGAGATCCCTCAGTCACTAGTAGACGCGACCTCATGTCACAGCCGATGGTTCCCCACCCGTGACACTAGGAGGAATACTTCTGTGTCCCTCCAGAACACTATAAGAATGAGACCTCCCAACCCCACCCCCCAGTTGGCCGCGATACTGGCCGATGATGGTCTTGCGTGGTAGATCAGAACCACAATATCTCGATGAACACAGTGTCACGCCATTCATGAGCAGTCCATGATTTCCAGCCATGACACCACTCCAGATGCGTCCGTCTGCATTCTGGTATAAACGGCAGTCCATGTGTGGCATGGTAAATCCATAGTCTGGCTGCTGCTAGTGCCTTACCAATGGTGTGGGATGGCGCAAAGTGTTGCAGGGGTCCATTACTTGTTCTTCGCCCAGATGTGAAGGGATTACGATGTATTTGGTGCACAATACGGTGACCCTCCCTTGAGGCGATAAAATTTAATGTGAAGAAAGGGACTCTTTCGAGCTGAAAAACGCATCCAACTAAATTTTAGTGACCCATCTTGTCCTCCACTTTTTTCGCCTAGAACGATAACGTAATACACCCGTATGTAAACAGGAAAGGATGAGGTTTAACGACCCACTGACAATGAGATCACCTGAGACGGAGCACAAGCTCAAGGGGAGGGGGGAATGGGAAAGGAAAGTGACAGTATCGTTTCTATAGGAACCATGCCAAAATGGTTCAAATGGCTCTGAGCACTATGGGACTCAACATCTTAGGTCATAAGTCCCCTAGAACTTAGAGCTACTTAAACCTAACTAACCTAAGGACATCACACACACCCATGCCCGAGGCAGGATTCGAACCTGCGACCGTAGCAGTCCCGCGGTTCCGGACTGCAGCGCCAGAACCGCGGCCGGCGGAACCATGCCAACATTTGCCTTAAGCGTATAGTGAAACGAAAGAAAACCCAAAAATTGATTGCCAGACTGAAATTTGAATACCCGTCTTCCCAAACGAGTCCAGTGTCTAATCAATTCAGCAACCAGCTCGGTAACATAATACAGGCTGTTTCAAAGAATTTCATCCGATTTCACAAGATTGTACACACTGATGAGCCAAAACAGTGTGACCACTTCCTGGATAGTGTGTTGGTCCACAATTAGAACGCAATACAGCAGTGAATGTGCGTGGCATGGATTCGACAAGTCCTCGGTAGGATTTCGAGGGTTGTGGCACCAGGTGCCTGTAATAAGGAACCGTGGTTTCTGGTCACGGAGCTGGCGTCCGATAGAGTCCTACCAATGTCCCTTCGGTTTCAGATCACGCGAATTTGGTGACCAGGACGTCAACGTAAGTTCACTGTCCTGCTCCTCAAACCAGTGTAGCACGGTGTGGACTTGTGATAGGATAGTTACCCTGATGCCAACGCCGACTGGAAAGACGTCAAGCTTGAATGGATGAGGTGGTCCGCTGTAATGTTCACATAGTCCGTAGCTGACATCGTGACTTTGATTACTAGCATCCGTCCCATGAATGCCCAAGTAAAAGTCCCACATCATAATACTATCCCCACTGGCCTGCGTCCGTGGCGCAGTTCACATTTCGAAAAGCCATTTGCCTGGCTGATAAAGTATCCGGACAAGACCCTCAACCTGTTGTAACAAGAAACATGGTTAATCTCACAAGGCGACACGTTTCCGTTGATCCAAGGTCCAATCACGATGATCCTGTACCAATTGCAATCTTAACTGGCGATGTTGCTGGGTAAAATTGGATGAAATGGGAACACGTAAGAATCGTCTGCTGCAGATCTCTAAACTCAGCACTGTGTGCTTAATGGTATGCTGTGAAACACTTGTACCCGTAGCAGCACTGTACTCTGCCATCATATCTGCCACATATCGCCGTCTATCCTGCTTCACACAACGGGCGAGCCTCCTACCTTCCCAACTCCGAGATGCTCGTTCCCAAGCATTGGCCGTAAAAATCTGCCCTTTATCCAGGTTGCTT